>NC_141791.1:12664681-12964681 GCF_054643075.1 Acanthaster planci
GACTGCATGCGCATTCAACATCAATTGTGACAGAAAGCCGACAGTTTGCCCCTGCGATGCAGAGCCCCAAGGGGAAGAATACATAGCGCAAACAAGATTAGCTGTAAAATTTAATGAGTAACGTTGCAGGTGGGCATTCGCGACTGCTAAAACAAACTGAACTACGTGAACTGAGTCAAACAGAACCAACAGGAAAAACTTACCTCAGCATTTGTCCTCACCCGTAAATGTGCAATGTGTATGAGGCACTGCGACTTTCATGTCCTGTAGATTTCGAAGCAGCAGTTAAGCCTATTATCCAGCTAAGTACCTGCGTTATCAGCAATTGCTGCCATTATATACATACCCCACATTTATAGCGAAACTGTGGAAACCTGCATGAGCGTAGAATCCGCCAAATGACGGGATGGACTTGTTAATCTGCCATGCTAAACTGAGCTAGTCGTTACTGCCCAAGCCATGCGCGTAACATAATAATCCACCTTTCCCCTTGGCTCGTCTGGTCCCTCGTACATGCGTCATGACCCAAGTTCAAAGAATACCAGTGCGAACTTTTCCACTGAATTTCTTTTATTCCATTGTCTCCGTCCAAGTGGAAATGTGAAAGGGCTACTGAAATGGCACCTCCCGCTTTGCTTTGCCTGCAGCGTGAACAATGAAGAAATAATGGCAGAAAGAGAACATGCCACGATGTACGAAACCACCGTCTCCCTGTCGGTGATTGGGTATTGACAGACGTATTTGTTGGGTAGTGTTTTTTTGGGGGGGGGGGTTCAAGGCCAGCGGGTGTAGCACATGGCGGAAGTTAGGCACAGTTATTTTCTTCTGATAAAAAAAAACACGTGAATTTGTCGATGGCAGGCCACGTATGTTTCAGAAGGAAGTTATTAACTGCTCGCGTCCCATTTTAGGGTCATTTGCATACGGATACTGAGGGCCATGAGAATTCGTGCCAGGCAAGCAGCTGCTTCATTTCATAAAAATTTACGTTTTATTTTCATCTTTTGGAAATAAAAATACCTGCCCAAAATATTTTCACGGTAAGATAAGGCCTTTTCCTAACGTCTTTCGTGAAAATAACATTGAGAAATAGTACTAGAGTCGTCAAAACTAGTACTTTTTGTGGAAAGCTCTTTACTTAAGCGGTAGTTTGTTTCGGTGTTGATGCGATTTTTGAAGGCTCGAAACAAAAAATTCAATGTTTTCAAAAGTGTACTGTGGTGAAGAAAGCTGTGAAGGTTTTAGATTTACTGACGGTTTTCTGCTAGATTTTTATCTCTTCCCGACCCAACTCAGCACCGGGGTTTAAGCCTTCTAGAGCACACACAAAGAGTTTCAATGTGATTGTTTGTTAATTTTGAGCAAACGAAGTTTTCAAAACGAGAAGGCTCAACAGACGATCAGCAAGTTGCTAAAGCCAATTTCGTACGGTTCACGAGGGTCTGGTCAAGTAACCACCACGCACGGTTAAAGTCGTTAATTTCCACAAGTCGAATGGGAGTGAAACATAGGTCAGACGTCATGTTAGGCAGGCTCCGCAGTTCTGCCTGTAGAATGTATCTTCATCTAAATTATTTCACTTCAGCAGGGGACGGTGTACTTGACTTGCCCGTTCAAAAACAAAAATTTGCCCCGTTTTTATACACAATGAAACATGAAAACACTGCATCTAATGAGATAACTACCAGTTAGGGATGTTTTTCCAACAAATAATTCAATGCTTGTATCACCTGTTTTGAAAATCAGGGTCTGAAAATATGATAATAATGAGTTTTTTTCACTGTATCGATTTGGCTTCTATCGTCGTCCTGCGCCCGCTGCGTAAATTCCCAGTCCATGTGCAAACTGTCATGAACAGCCAAGCTGTAGGCCCACGCCTATTACCGACAACTGAAGAATGTTAATTCCCACGTGGTGGTTAGTTATTGTGTTCTTGTTACATAAACCCAACATGTAATTTACATCATCTTCACTTCACACAACGTACGACAAGATGTACTCATAACTTGTATACAAGGTCTCGTATCGTTATTTGGCTCGGAGTGGTACAAAGAGCCTCTTAAATTTGAAACAAACTCAATGTAGAAACTCTGTCATGGTCGCAAGCGCGGAATTTATTAGCTTGAACATGATCATGCCCACGGCACACAATAGGGCTAATGTACGGAGCGCCCGACCATGTTATTGTTGTAGATTTAATGGCATGTATATACGACACCCGAGCCCCGTAAATATCCCATAAACAATGGTTCATATGGCATGCATAAAAAGGACTTTGCAGTCTTCAGTACTGCATTAGTTGCCAATGGTTACCATTCATGTTTTCATCCTAAACAGACAAAAATTTTCCGAAGGGAATCGTTTCAGTGCACTGAATACTTAAACCGAGCGCATGATACCGGGATGGCCTTGATCAAGGCGTTGGGCGATGATTTTGACAAAGAGTCTCAGGATCGGTCCACAAAAATTAATAATTGGTATTTTTCGGGAGGCACGATTTATATGGAGGCTCTAGAGTAGCTTTGAATTATTCATGATGGCATAACCGCATATCGCTGAGCCCCCCCCCCCGTTTTCGCCCAGAAGTGGATGAAAAACAAAAAAAATTAAACCCAGAAGACACCGACCCTACAAGGCAGTTTTTCGACTCGGCATCATGATTCGGACAGCTGACGCACGTACGTACGTGGGGTTATGTTCACCTATACGCACATGTCTGCGGTGGTTCGTTTTGTATATAGCCTTTGTGAGTCTGTGAACAGGGAATTCGTTGTGGTTCGCCGTTGTACTGGACAAGGGTGGCACCTTGTTAGCCGTGGTTTGCGTGCGTACGGCCGTGCAAACCGCCCTGGACAAGGCCATACCGGGACAGCATCCGATTAATTGCATCTGACTGACAGTGATTAACTTTTTAAAAAGACAGCCATACGAAGCACAGTGCGCATACACGTACGGGAGGAATCGCATAATACTACATAATACGATCCTGTTGCCATCAAACAGGTCTCTGAAAAAGGAGCATACTTTTACTACCCAAGCAGATCAGCACTAATGGTAAATCTTTTCTGAAGCATGACCAATTTCGAATGTGCACAATTTAAATGATGCTAAACCGTTAACTCAGATGGACTATGTTCATGAGGTGAGAATCCGCACGAAAAGCACAACATTTGATACATTATGCTTTAGTTCTGGGGCTCATCTTTTATTTTTATGATAATAGAGTCAATGGCTGTTTATAGAAACGGCTATTATCGTTAAAATAAGAAGATGGTAGGCAAAATTACATGACTCTGAATCGGTCTCCGATGGACCGAGTTCGACAACATCGTTTGTTCACTTCGTACCAGACGGTAGAGTACAGTCAATGTGAGATTTGATGAGGTTCCGGTAAGCTTGTTGGAAATGTAATGGTTAATAGTACCCATGTGCTTTTAGTATTATTTGAAACTCGGCTTTGTCGTGTTGGATTGACGGGGGAACGCGGCTCCAACTGCCGTGAACACAACGCTTAAACGCTGTTCACCATGTGGTTTCCAACTGCCTGCTTTAATATTTGGGAGTGAATCAAGAACCTTCATGATCAGACATAGTGGACTTAACTACGTAAC
Organism: Acanthaster planci; assembly: GCF_054643075.1. Lineage (NCBI taxonomy): Eukaryota > Metazoa > Echinodermata > Asteroidea > Valvatida > Acanthasteridae > Acanthaster > Acanthaster planci. The sequence goes on from NC_141791.1 coordinate 12,668,293, forward strand.
TTAATTAAGGTTATAATGTGCATAAACTTGGGCAAAATTTATTCGGTGCACTGGACTGGTTCCCGTCCCTATATGGACCAGTAGCTAGCTGCGGTTTAACGTTTGTGATGAGCCCTGTCAGTTTAGATGCTGAATATTTAAGTTTTTGTCAGGCCAGTAGCAATGCATTAACATGAAATACATTCAGCGCGTAGGCGAGTGAAACACTAGTACCTATCCTTGCTAAGCCTCTGTTAATTACAGTGTGGTGATTTATTTTTCAGTGATTATCACTGGTAAATTACTTAAGGGCAATTTATTTCAAATCAGTGGTTATTAGGTTTAATTTTAGATAAATGAACAAGTTATGGTGAAGTTATTTTTAGTAACGAAGAAGAAAAAGCAAACTATGCTATCGGCTCCTGCTTGATTTGTGCGTTGAGCGGGCATCGTTTCCTCGTGTACATACACCACCCAGAAGGATTCTGCCTGATTTATTACCCGCTACCATTCCCTATTACGTACGGGAAGGGAACCAGTCTATCGATGCACCAGTCCTGGATGGAGCATTAATACTAAAGACACGATCATAGAGATGACTATTCGCCTGGTCACACTCCACCTTCACTTAGCTGTAATAGGCAATAGGCAACGTAATAGGCAATCCGAGGACACCGTTGTGAGCCACTGCTGACAGGGGGTTTTGGTTACGCCCAGTATGTGTAGGACGCGGTATTACGTACTGGTGGGAGCACATAGTGCCCACGAGCAGGCCAGGGTTTGCCACGTACTTAGGTTTCCTTTGTTTGTGCACAAATCGCGACAGCAGTTGGATGAAAAAAAACTCCAAGAAGTGCACGGCACAATGGTAAAAATATTCGACTCCCAAAAAGAGCAAACCGTGCACTAAGAGTCATTTGTGCAATAGTAATTCAAGTTGCCGAATGGATTAAGAATTCACTTCCCAAAGACGTATAGAATAGGCCTAATAGTCTCACTACGGTCCTTCAACGATAACTGGATATAGGCATTTCCATTTCCAAATCAGCGAAAGTAGAAGACACCTAACCTGTAACGGCTACAAATCTCCCGAGAGCGGTCCGGTCCGGTGTAACAGCAGCCACTTTCCTCCTCGAACACGGCTAACTTCCAATTAATATAATATCACTGATGCAAGCCTCACGAACTCTAAAGAAAAACAAGCCTGTCGCTGTTTTGTGTTAAACGTTTATCGCTTTCTAATCGATCTAAATAGTTAGAAGCCGAGGCTTAAGCAGGTCACTCTTAAGTCTTATCACCATGCGCGGTCCCCTGCCACAAAAACGCTGTATCAACGCATTCCGTACAACCTTTGAGACGCTGTCCATATTACTTGTGCCGAGGTCGACCCAAGGCCGTCGATCGGTGATACGCGACAGTAGTACTCCCAAGTAATACTTTGGTGATCATGAACTATCGATTGCACTTTATATGGCCATTTGGGTAGGCATTTACATCTTTTTTCTATTACAAAATTAGTAACTTCATCTGTAAGTACGTCCTCGTCTAAACAGCTTGCCTGAGTCATTTTCTCAGTATTATGGTTTGTGACCGAAGAGACATCTATGCTTCATGCCTTGTCAGTTAGCAGACCAAATTGGATAATAAAGAGGGCCCTTCGTCTCTATGGAAGCTGATTTTCTTTCAGAGGGCAACTGGATTTTACTGTTGTAACTCTTTAAGTAAAACAGAGGAAAAGCGAATTTATAAACAAACGGTCACGAAATTTTAAAAAGATGAAGGTGTCACAATGCCAATGAAATAAAACTGTGTATATCATTTTCTGAGTTTCTTTAGGGTCCCCGATTAACCTAACCGAGGGTCTCCAAATAACAATCGTACAAAATCTTGAGGCCTTGAAGTATGAAAAGGCAGTAGAAGAACAACAGGGGTTCCCCAGTTGGCAAAACATTTTTTTCCTTTACCATAGAGGACAGACAAACCCAGTGAATAAAAGATAGTTCGTGTCCTCGGTTCTTTGTGTCCTCGGTCGTCAGTCCTTTGTTCACTTTCTGTGCCTATAGTCTGTAGCAGTGTAGCAGTCTATAGGGTTCGTGTTGGGGTTGGTAAGCCTTCACTGGGTTAAGGGGACAACTTCGTTTGTTCGGACATTATCTGTCCCCATAACGTGTTTGAAGCCTACAAAATAGGTGAAATGTCCTGTGTTTGTCCCCACAAGTACGGAACGCCATGCCTTGTTAGCCCCCCCCCCCAAGTCTCTGGTCTTTGAACGTGCAAAATTTTCAAAACAGCGCCCTCTATTTCCGCAGCGCCTGAATGTTCGCGAGTAGACTGACTGTACTCCCGGACACAAGTCCACAAGTCAGAAGGGCAAATTGTTCAAGGGAAACAGACTAACTGGTTGGTAGCTCTAGATCCCTTACGACTGCGTAATGTTGATGTCGAATACAAACAGTAGACCATGGGTAGGTTTAACAAAGTTGCAGCCAGCGGATCTACAACAATGGCGGCATGACGTGCAACGGGCTACTACGAGCCTTTGCTCTGTGATTAAAAATGCCACTCATTTCCGTGTCCGTTGTCAGTCTCCAGCCAACCCTACTCCCTCCTCCCCACCCCCAAAAAAGCACCGCTGCATCCATTCTGGAACTTTTGTCTAACCAGAGATCGGTCGAGTATTTTGGGGGGGGGGCCTTACGTGGTAAAGTATACACAATTGTGCACTGTGGCGGAATAGTTAGTTTGACGTAGGACATCGGACATATGAATGTGTTTCTGCAGCAATATTTCATTTTCGGGATATTGCGAGAACGACCTTGCATCAACTATAGCTGCGCAAGCTGGAAACTGACCCAACGAATTCAGCCTGGGGCACGGCAGCTGTGGCAGTCCGCATTTAACTGAATAGGGTGACTCGGGGTGAAAAAGTACGAGGTCCATATGATCCCCCTCACAGTGAGATATTTTCCGTACAAACCAGTGTGAATATCCAATGTCAAACATCTTCCTGTAGACAAAAACAGATAGTGAATGTCCAATATAGTATCGAACTAACTCAAGTTTCATCTGTTTACTTGATTGAATTTACCACGAAAGACAGCGTACAAATTAAAGGAACAACCACCGTTTCCTTCAGTCCTTACAGTTTTCTGTTTTTTGCCTCTTTTTCGGGCTATTAGAAGTGTTTAATGCAGATATAATGTTATATTGCCGGGTCAATGAGAAAGTCCATAGGAAACAAAGGATTTTTTTCGTCGATATTGTCGGTCTTTTGCTCAAGTAGACATCAAAAGTAAGTGGGGGGGGAAGTCCGTAGAAGGTCATGTTATGGGAATAATGCAACCAAAGTCATCCCCCCAAGACCATCAGATCCACGACTATGTGTATATGAACCTGTCCAATCTGAAGGCTACATATATCGCGTTCCGAAGGCGATGAGCTTCAGGTAGTGAGTACTGACAAATTAGAGTGGTTCTGATTCCCCAGAGAATAGGCTTTCCTAGAAAGGAAATTGTGTTATTGCTTGCCATAGTCGGTGGCCAAGGTTGTTTCCATTTAGTACTGGTTTATGAAGCACACGTCCATGTATTCGGTTACCGTTCGCAGGTAAAGTGCCGCGGGGAATTAGTGTGATCTCCACGCAGTCAGAAGTTAACTGATGAGCTTTCGCATTCAATCAGCTTTCTCCATGCACATCCCGGGGGTAAAGCACCAGCAAAGTACCCAGTAGACAATCCGATCGACGGAGCAACTCCAGTGCTACATCCAGGTCTTGGATTGAAAGAGGACAAAAATGGAATTTTCTTTCTGAAAATGAACTTCTTCATTTGTCAACAGTGAAAGAATCATACCACCAAGAAAGGTGGTAGTACGTTTTCTAAACGGCTAGCGCTGTCGATAAAAAATTCTCAAGGAGTGGCAACTCGCTACCCCCTCCCCTTCCCTGCTGGATACGCCCCTTTGAGCAATTCTCCAACCAGCAACAAAAGTATCATCCCATGAGCAGTACGGATGTATGTGGGAGACTTGTACATTAACATACTTATCTATGCCTTGTTTATAATTATTAATTTATTTCTGCAGTGCAGATGTCATTTTTATCTTCCGGCAATAAGTTGTTGGCTTTGGAATATATTAAAGACAGCGTGACCTGCGACATTTTTTTTTCAGTTTGAAATAATTATGTTAGGTATTTCGGGTAACATTCTTTGGTATATCTTCAGATCGTGTGATCGTTGGTTGAACAATTTTATCTTTAGTCCCAAGCTTTAACGCTGCCATGTTTTGTCAAAAATGTTATTCGTGCACTCCAGAAAATCCATTTAATTGGGTTTTTCCCAGCTTAGGGATTTTTTTAAATGTATTATAAATATGTACACATTCTGCTGTCTATATTTCGTCATTTTTCCACTTTCTTTGTACAAAAAACTGCAATACTTACTATTTTGAAATATTATAATCTCGACAATTCAAATCACGGAAGGTATACTTATTAAGTATACCTTCCGTGATTTGAATTGTCGAGATTATAATATTTCGACAATTCAAATCACGGAAGGTATACTTATTAAGTAATTATTGTGATCACTTTTTCCATTAAATGCTTTCATTTAAATTTAATTTGGTTATGCTACAAGATTAGCAATTACACTTTTTTTTCGATAACCACACCAACATCACAAGCAGTAAAGCTACAATAATTTGTATTATTTCCAGTTCGTTTTTAAGGCGATGGCACCGCTGTCATTAGCTGGTCATGTTTTGTTTCTCCAGGCAGCGGTCGCTTTAGGAATTCTTGCAATCTTGCATCCAGTCTCTGCTCTGTCTTGGCTAGGGCCTGGTGTAATTTCCGTGCCCCACCCGCAGTGTGGGGCCGGGGTGGTAACAGCACCGGAGCCTCCCCGCTCGGAGACAAATCTGAATCGGGTAAGCCGTACGCTCTCGACCTGATGGCATCATTCATGAACTCGATGTGACTCATTGCCGATATTTTCCTCACTCGCGGGACAACGGTGCTGGGTCGACTTCTCGCGTCCGGAGAGGTAGGAGAGCCCGATGAAAGGACCGTGGGTCGGATAGTGACTGAGATTGAACGCTGGTGTCTCTGATGGTTGGCTCCTCCTGCGTTGCTGAGGAGGACGGGGCGGATTCCTAGCTTCTCCGCGCGGGTCAATAGTCGAGGTTTCTGAGGTTGTCCCGGAGAATTAGAACCCTCCTTTGAAGAGTCAACCTCTCCGTGTTGTGCTAGCAGGTCATCAGCCTGAGGTGCTCCGCCTCGTGCACTCTCTGCTGCGTTTCCCAACCCGTCGGGGGAAGATAGTCCGGGAATTTCCGACCCTGTGTCACCACGGTCACTCGGGCGGTGCATGCGCATCCCACGTGGGATCCGTGTTGGCAGTTCTTGGGGGAAATTAACTGGGCGCAAGGGCGAGGTTTTCATCTGATCCCTTGGGGAGGCAATTTCACTCGTGTGTACAGTGCTGTTTACGGGGGTCGAGTCCGCTGAACTTGTTACCGTATCCTCTGCGTGACGACGCCATCGGAGCGGTGCCGATTTTGGACGCGACAGTTGGGGCAGAGGCTTATTTTTCAAATCTGAGACATTGTCGCTCGTCTCCTGGTCGATTTTCAAGTTTTGGAGACAATCTTCAAAGATATTCTCACCGCCGGATTTGTCACTCTGAAGTGCCTCTGCTCTTAGACCAGTAATAGATGCCGTGGGTGTATCACGATGTTCCTGTCCGTTGTCCGCGCCGTCCATCGACCTGGACCGCGCCCTTCCGGGTCTTCCACCGGTATTCCTCTCGGTGTTGAGTGGACGGTCGCCCGCTGCGGTTGCCGGCGGTGGTCGCGGTCTGTTTTCGCGATTGGCCAGGCAGCTGTCCCCTTCCTGCCGCTGGAGGCAGGCCAGAACGTCCTGGGTGCTCAGCCGTCGTTTGAACAGATATACCATGTTCTTGTGCGCGTTGGCCTCCATCGACGCTAGGTGCTTCTGCAATTTCTGGGATTCCAGCTTGTTAGCCCTTTCGGTCAGAGCTGAGCGACTGCTGTCCAATGAGATCTTCCTCCGCCGTGCCTTGCTGCCCGCGTCCATGGTTGCTCTCGGTGGAAATCGCACTCTCTTCCCTCAAGTCGAAATGGCCTTAGAGGTGCTCTTAAAAGTCATTGACTGATTCATGACAGTTTCAGTCGACACATTAAATAATTTCTTATCATAAAAAAAACTCACATTAATTTCTGGGGTGCTTTTGTGTGTTGCGACGCTGTTGTAAAATGTGCCCAGACTCGCTAGAATCCTGAACGTATAGAAAATTTTATTGGTGGAGATTCAGAGAACAAACGAGTTTGAAATGCCTCAGTCAGCAATTTGATCACCAGTGGAGATTTACACCACTTGGATTTCCTAACAAAACGAATCTGAACCGGTCAACAATACTTCTGTCTCTTACACGATCTGTTTACCTAAAAGACTTTACCCTAACGACACTGCATAGCCACAGACTAGGGCAGTTTGGATTTAGAGTGCAAGGCAAACTGACGAGGTCCCGCAAACAGAGACTGAATGCGCCTCGGATGAGAAAACCAAACAAAAAACCGTGGCTCGGGTCCCTATCTATGAACTTGATTTAGGAAAATCGCCCTTCACAGGATTGGCCTATTCAGATACTCCAGATAACAGCACAACGCGGTTTAGATCAGTACGCTTGTGATAAGGATGTATTATGCTCCCTATGGACGAACTTTGAGGTGTCTGTGATAGGAGGGTAAACTTATAGGATGCAAATCAGGGGGCATGAGCCACGCCCCCAACAACGACTTTACAAAGTGTAATTAACGACTGAGAAGAGAAACAGTCTTCTTGGAAATCGCCAAGACCTTGACCTGTGTAGCATGTTGCACCTTCATTCACTTCACTTAATTCATATTTATTATTTCTTGACTGAAATGAAATCCACATGTTTGGCCACTCCAGATAAGTGCAATTTAACTCGTATGGAATATATACATGTAATGAGTTTAGCGAACACAACAAACCTATGTACTGAAGAGCTGACAGAAATTCATTCCCTTCACTTTTCAACTCTTAGAGAGAGGGGAGCCTACTTAGGAACCGAATCAATCAGTCCGTCCATTGACATTAATTATAACCTGTTAGGTATTATTTTCAAAAGAAGCTGCTTCTCAGTGCGGTTTATGTTGCTGATAATTCAGCGAATGTTAACGTAATTGTCAAGCAAAGAGGTTAATAACATCTGAAAATTTAAGTTAAGAATGATCATTTGTCCATTGTGATTTAACAAATTTCTTAGTTCATGAATTCGTGAATTTTGTGTTTCAGTATGCATTATCATTTTCTCTGAATCGTGAATTGCATTCTCTTTGCACGGGCACACCCAGTATAAGCGTTGGCTTATTGTCTAAACTCCCTGTGCTATAATAAATAAGTTCCTTTAAGTTTTTGCATTTACATGTACCGAACTACTTTATAAAATGGAAATTATCCTGAACCTTGTTACCATAATTAACATAACAACATGTTAAACATAATATTAATAACATTATATTCTTTTATTTACATTTTGGTTTCTAGCCCAGCTAGCCTTAAAAAGAGATACATGAGTGTACAAACTTGTTCTGGTTGTAAAGAATCAAAAAGAGAAGACGAACCGATCAGATCATCTCTAATCTCCACATATTACATTCATTCAAATTCTATAGTCAATCCTGATCCCTCCATTTTTTCCCTGAAGAGGGCGTTCAGTTCTTCGTTCTGTGCAACGGTGAACATCGTCTTCCAGTCTCCAACAGTTCCTGAAAATGCAAGAGGATACAGCAGCAGAACGCAAGAGGTAAGTTGACACTACATAGTGCCAAGGTTGGAGACTTTTGGGAATGATTCATTGGTTCTCACCGCCCTAAAAGGGCACGAGGCAGGGCAAATGCATGTACTTTTTGTCGACTGAGTACTCCTTTGACAGAGTCAATTTGAACAACTGTTACGGGTCAACACGTGACATGAGCGCACTGAATGTATGCAGCTCAGGACAGCATGTAAACCACACTGATCTGTGGGTCAGTAGCTGTGGCGTATTCCCTTCACAAAAGTTTGGGAAAGGCACCGGCCCTCCCCCAGCGCTGCTGCTTGAATGCGTGAAAATGTTATGCAAATAGGTAATGCGCTACGAGATAAATGCGCTGTTTATTAATGTACATGTTACACCATGTTCAACAGAGAAACCTGTATAGCAAAACCTATATGTCAAAAATAAATCACGAGCCGTGTGAATGATCAAAACATCCTGGGGTGGGGCTTTATGGATCAGTCCAATAAACATTGTCAACCAACTCATCAAGAAGTAGGAGAACACTGGACTTGTCCCCCTTGTCTCCTCATTTTAATATCTATAGAAAAGACCCTTTCTAGCAACAGGTTCGGTCGGTTTAATTTCTAAAAAAATCACACTACGTTTACCAATTCTTTCGAACTGGAGAAGCTCACCTTTCCTAAGAATCGAAGGGGCCCCTAAGCCTCCTTTATCAGCAGGTGACTTTGCCTGATCGTCAGGGGGCGCACTCTCTTGATCACTCGGTGGAACCGATGGTGGCGCTTCTTTGGCGCTAGGCTGAGAGAGGTTAAATCGCGCCTTCATGCTCTGAAAGCTGCAGAACTCGACCACCCGGTCCACTGCGTCATCCGACAGGTGCTTTCCCAGGAAATCGGTTATTTGTATGACTGCTCCCTTCTTGTCCTTTATCATCAAGAACCAAGTTTGGCAAAGCGTATGATTAAAACAAGATAATGTCTTTACTATTTTCAATCATGCACATCTAACAAGTCACCAGATTTTTAAACTGTTTAAAACGGTCACTCCTAGTTCTCTCCAGAATCACAAAAGGGGCGCGTGGATAATGCAGTCTGAATCTTATGTGACTAACGCTGACCCACTATTAAACAATCTTTTTGCAGGTATATTGTCTCATATCTTTGGTTATACTTAATCAGAAATTTAAAAAGCGAGAAGGCTGATTTTTTACGTGGTAAATAATTGTATCCCGTAGGGGCGAAATGTGTGCAACACGTGCGCGTTTGGCGCAGAATGTGCAAAACCAACATTTAGTCACTTTATCAGTCTATCTGTCTATTTACATGACAATCATTTTCATGTAAATAGACTGATCCGTTATAATCCCGCGGCTTCGGCACCCACGGTTATTTGGCCAATCACAACAGTGGCTCTGATTAATGCCCGAGATCGATGCACAAAAAAGTCCGACCTGGTTGGAAAATGCAGTGTGGCATCAGAGAGAAACAAATTAAAGACATGCAACCACCAACCTGCACAGTGGGCGGGGCTAGATGGATTGGTGTAAGGCTTTTTATATACAGAGATCTTTGCGTGAAGAAGCTCTCTTGCGTGATGCTCTTACAATAAATTGAAAGGCATTCATACCCCCCCAACTTACCTTTATCATGTCCTCGTATTTCAAGAATAAGAAGTTTTTGTCATAGCGATGCTTAGTCCAGAAGTCCAAAACGTGGGGGAACCACGACCCAAACACCACTTGTGAATAAAGAAGAAAATAAATCGACAGAGATTTTTGTTTTAAATGTGTCATTTGCCCCCGGTTAGCAAAAAATGAGATAATCTCTGTGCATGAAGTGAGTGGTCTTATCAGTTCTACATGCGATGAATTTGCTCAGAGTAAACGTCTTTTACTTACTGCTCATTTTACCTTTCTCATCTGCTGGAACTGAAAAGCCAGTTAAAAAATTTTATACTCCTGTTCATTTGAAGTTAAGTGGACAGCGCATTAACGGCTCTCCAGAGTTCATACCTAATTTACAATAAAAGAGAGAAGACGTTGGGCATTCTCTTAAATTGTACATTATTATTAGAGATGAGCATCCAGAAGGTCGATTGGAAAGCACCATGGTTGAGATTTTATGGGAGTTTCTTGTTTCAAATGGAAAACAAATAGTCAAAGACAAACTGACCTCTACCTTTCAGAGAAATGCACATGGATATCCCAGCGTCGAAATCAAGAGCATGGATTTAACTGCGTCCCCAAAATATTAGCGGCTTAAATGAACTTACTTTCCTCAGAAAAAGACAATTTGACGAAGTAGTCCCACTTTTCGTACCGAGAATCAAACTTCATGGGCTTCACGAAGTTCCAGTTCGACACAGTCGTGTCTTTTGGGTTTCGGATGACGTACACGACCTTCAATGACGAGGATAATACAATTGAAAATATAAGCTTCCATGCGTACCAATCAACTCCAAAACAGCAAGGGCATGTGTACGTGTGTTAAGGTTTTGTGTTCAAGCGTCCTAGTATTAGGTCGTGTCTGGTGGTTGTGGACGAGGCTGGAAGTAAACCTGCGTAGATGCAATTGAGGTTCTTCCAGCTTTGAAACATGGAAGTTTACACAGCCTTACTAACTTAGAGCAAACCATTCTGAGAACAAACACTTCCAAAAGACCTCCCTCTGACTGAGAAAGACGGAAAGTCTCTATGACCCCTAAACAAGTTATTGTCAGTTGAATTTTGATACTGAGAGCAGCCATTCAGAACTCACACTTCCAGAAAAGAAAAACACGTTCCAGAGCGATGCATGTAATCACTACAGGTTATGAGGCTCTGAGCGCACTGCTCGTGGGCTTAGCTTTCGAGTCGTTCTCGGAATAAACTTCAAGTAGGGATTCCTTGAATTGGGATATTAACAGGAGATAGGTTGATTTCTACGGGAAAAGGCATCACCTTTCCTTTCCCTTGGTATATCTGGCTGGGCATGAGCTCCTCTGTTAAATGCGTCATAATCACCCGCGGGGCTGTCCACTGCGCCATCGCCTTGTATTGCGGGGGACGGGGTTCCTTAAAAACCGACCTTCCTGGCTGGCTGAGGTCGAACTCCACCGGGTGGGACTGTTGGGCGCGGTTGATTCTTTCCTCATGGCCGTCCACAAGGATAAGATTGACAATCTCCATGGCCCAGTGTGTGCCTGAATCAGAAGGGATTCCTCAAAGGTCATTCAGATACCTGGAGAAGAACTCCCAAAACGTTACCTCTTTGCATATCACTCTCTTTGTTTGCTGCGTTTTGCAACATCACTGCAATCGTCATGTTTTAGCTTCGTTTTTGTTTTGTTTGTCTCCCCCTCTGACAGCAAATTGCTGGCGCAGGTGCACGAGGCATTGTGGAAAACAGATCCCTCTTTTGCTCTAGCTCCCGGCACGGCTAAATAGTCTTTAAAAGCTTCACCTTCAGATCGATAGGCTGTGTTCCCAGGCATTGTGCCCTCCAGAATGCTGGATCGCGCCAGTACATTTCTAGCACAAAAAGCTTTTTGTTGGCATCTTTCATAACATTTGTGTATGCAAAACAGCACATTGTATTATTTTGCTGGCATTATCGGGGCTTCCTGGAATATAATGATGTCATGGTCTTACGTGCAAGGACTACCAGCATCTTTTCTGTTGTTTTGTCACGTGAATGACGCTCAAGTATCACACTTACCTGCTTTTGGGTAGGTGACAATCCACACGTCATCGTCCCACACGTCGTAGTCCTTCAGTGCGTCCAGCGCTTCCTGGGTGACAAACCATGGCCACGTCACTCCGTAAAGTTTGACCGTGCCGGGTTCGGCGGGTTGATCAACTTCATCTTTTCTCTCTGTCATTCCCAGTCTTTTGAGGGACCCGTCTGCTGGCTTCAAATGAAGTTGTACGTGTACAGTAAACTTTTCCAGCCCTGCTATACACCGGTGTACCGTAGTATGAGGTGAATTGGATTGGTACTGGATATTTCTACTCTACTTTGTAGAGAGCTATGTTACTAAAGGGAGGTCCATCTAAACTCCCATGAAGCCAGACAGGTTAAAATTCGTGTTCCTTGGATGGGCTCAGTCGTCCGCAGGCGGACGACTGGACCAACTATACAGTTTTTTAAACACTTCATCGACCGCCAGGGAGATTTCGCGTTTTTCAAGATAAACTCTTTGAAAACCCTTTGAACATCCTTGAGATCCTATGCCCTGCAGACATGAGTAAGCAGTGCGAGAATTTTTTTAACAGCAAGGATTTAGCAGGATTTATTTTCGTGTGCAAATTTAATACAACACCGATTGCGTTTTCGCATATGCAACAAATGGATGAATGAAAAGCGCGGGGTGCGCGTACCATTTTTTTAATGTATGCTATATACCGATATATGAACTTTACGGGATATTATGTCAATATTTCCATTGACATTTTGATAAGAGATAGATTTGATAATAATGACTGGGCCTTCCATGTTCTATACAAAGGATCCGTTTGAGAGTCGTTTTCTCAGCTTCGTTGGCTTTTTACTATAGCATATCCTTTTTACTGTAAACTGCAAAACGCACCTTTTACCACAAGCCCCTATGTAAACGGCAAAGAAATAATCACTTTGCCTTCCCTGTTGAACTTCTAGGCTCGGTAGGTGGCATCCTCGCTCAGTGTCTCCCTTTGTTGAAATGTGGTTCCTTTCCATTTTAAAGAGCCAGTCATAAAGGTCAATTTGGAAACGTTATTTCCCGTTTCGCTCACCCCATGTTCTTACACAAAAAAAGGTTTGCGGGTACACCATGTGGGGAATATCTCTTTTGTGAAGAGGTGTGGTTCTGAAAAGAACCGGTGAGAGCAGGTCTCGACGTTTCGGCCAGTGTACTCTGGCCTTCCTCCTCCCCCTTTTTGTGTATCACTCCCACCATGCAAAGCTTCAAATCTTACCCATGTTCTTACTTCCGAATCTGTTTTGATTTTTTTTTTTTTTTTTTTGGGTTTTTTTTTTTGCCTATTTTTTCTTCAAACTGGAAAGAAATATCCTGGAAACTTTTCTGTCACTGGCAGACGGATTGTCTGTTGACTATTATAAAGCTATATACTGTACACGTCTGAGAATAATTCCAAACAATTCAAAGTCATGGTAGGCCTACATCAAGATCAGCACAGGAAGATCGATATAACAACTCTTTACACAGGGGTGGGACTTCGGACTCGCCAATAGGCCTATACACTGAAGGTAAATTTAACCGCGCAGGAAGATATCTATGGAGTAAACTGCACAGCACCGACTGCCAAACAAGCGAGGCGTATAGCCCCGGTGCGCACCACTGTTAACGGAGTTCAGGACAAATAGTGCCCTTAATAAGAATGTTGGTCACAGACTGTTGCTGCCTAAAATTTAATTAACGTGATATGTAGAAAGGTTACTCCTTTTGAAGGCAAGTTGGAGTTAGGCGGCGATTGACGGCAATCCGTACTGTTCAAACAAAATCTACGAACTTCAAACCCCGTTTAACGCAATTATCAATATATATTTATAATTTTAAAACTACATAGGAATGAAATTATCAAGTATTTCACAAAAATGTTCTTTACACTAAGAGTAAGCGAAATTGTAGCCAAATAGTTACTTATCACTATTTTTATCGGTTTTGTATACTCTTTAGACCTTAAGACCAGCCACCATTAAGATTCTTTCCCTTAATTTACCCCTAAAAATTAGCAGATCTAACTTCAAACCATGTCTGGCACATTCACGCGTCGCCATTGTTATCGTGCACTTTGGTTTCACCCCAGCCCAGTGTGAGTCAGCGACTATAGATACGAACTCTGAACTCAAAACGGTCTTTGGTTGTCAACGTTTAACGTGCCCGTGGCAACTTTAGACAGAAACCTTCTCACACTGCACTACAAAACCTGCTCGAAATAAGACTTAAGTCATAGTTCGTTATGTCACTCAACTACCGTGGTCACGAGGTGTGAGTTCAAAGTGGGATGCCGCCATGAACCCATCAAGACCCACGGTAACGGTGGATAAAATTACAAAGAATACGGACTCACCTCGTTTGAATTCGGCTGTGGCCGGAGAGAGGCAGAATTGCACATACGGGCACAATGATATACACGTACATGTATGTGGTATATAATGTCTGCAACACATATATTATTATTGTGATGATTTCGTCGCCCGAAAGGGCGTCGCTAGCGGCTCGCCAAAGAAAGGTTTTTTATTTCCTTACTTTTGGAATCCGTACCTTTATTTTCAAAACGAACAGACCACAGAGAATTGCTGAAAAGGACCAAATGGTTTGGTAAAGTTTTTAAAATGGTGGCAGTCTCAAACAGGAAATTACTAGGAAGAAAATGGAAGACGATCAGTTTTTCAACTTTACTTAACTCTTTATTTGGGAACGCATCGACAGTGGTGTTTTGCGTAAATAAAGGAACTAACCATCGCCCAATCTCCTCCTGTTTGTAACTGAAATAAGCATAGCGCACTAATATAAAAATGGAGGTTTGAATAGCAGATTTGCCACGAATGAAATAACTGTGACGTGAGGGATTACATCATCATGCATACAAATGAAGACAGAGAAGAGTCTAAACATGTTATTCAAATTGTACTGTCAGACCAGATCCCGCCATTTTTTCCTTGAACAGGGCGTCCACCTCTTCATTCTGTGCAACGGTGAACATTGTCTTCCAGTCTCCAACAATTCCTGAGATTCAACCGAATATAAAAGCGAATTACATGTACGAAGTCGAGACATCGTCACGTATCAGCTAGACATTGAAATTAAAAGAAGGGTAACTTTTTTAACTTCTATGTAGGCTTTCAACTTCCGTTCTGATACACTACGTACTGTCAAATTACCATAGTTTTTTCAAAAATTGCATTCACACAGTTTTAACTACCTCTCCAAACTCATTTTTTTAAAGACGAATACCTTTCCTGATTATTGAAGGGGCTCCCAGGCCTCTTTGACTCGGAGGTGACTTTGCATGTTCGCCAGGGGGCGCATTCTCTTGGGCGCTCTGTGGAGCCGAGGGTGGCGCTTCTTTGGCTCCAGGCTGGGCGCGGTTAAAACGCGACTTCATGCTCTTTAAGCTGCAAAACTCGACTACCCGGTCTATTGCTTCCTCCGACAGGTGCTTGCCGAGGAAATCCGCTATCTGTATTACCGCTCCCCTCGTGTCCTTTAAATTCAAGGAATTCAACTTTTATGAAACATTTCCGGGAAGTAATTTTACAAATACAAAAGCAACTATAAGTACAAGTTACAAGTGCCTTTGTGTCAAACTTTTTTTTTCTAGCTCAAAGTAATTTGGGGTTACTTACTTAGGAAGAACATGTCTGTTTTCAGTCCAACAAAGTCACCGCCTTTACTGGGATGATTTATCTTGGAAGCAACGAAGCAGACTAAACCCAGTAACAAATTGATTTCGTGACAACAAATCCAACACGGAATTCAATCACGATGTTATTCTGGAATCAGTAAGTAAGTCATCACCGAAAACAAAACTTACAAGGCTGTAAAAACTTAGCTGGACACAATGACACTACATTTTGGGGTTCAGTGGTCAAGCAGGCGTGTTCTGCCAGCTGCATTTTTTTTCTGCAGTCATGAAGAGTTTCGGAGTTTAATGCACATGCGTGAAACATATCTGGCAACAGAATACCAAGTCGCCAAATTTGGACATATAGATCGTGAAAAGGGAATTTATTTCAGTCTTAAACTGTAGGGGTGCCGTGGTCTGATGACATATCTACGGTCGGATTTGAAGCAAAGCTTACTTTCCCACACGCGTATTTACTTCATTGATCGGTTCACTTAAGTACTACTTCTCAGTT
Source organism: Acanthaster planci (assembly GCF_054643075.1). Taxonomy (NCBI): domain Eukaryota; kingdom Metazoa; phylum Echinodermata; class Asteroidea; order Valvatida; family Acanthasteridae; genus Acanthaster; species Acanthaster planci. The sequence goes on from NC_141791.1 coordinate 12,683,939, forward strand.
ACATAGATTCCACTCCTATTGTCGTTTATGAGTTTTGGAGGATTTTGAAGCACTCCACAAGACTGTGGCATGCGCATTTCAGTGCATTGTTTCGGGGGAAAAGGTAGCCACCGTCTAACGCTCGTACAATCGGCGTCATTCCACCGCACGACTTACCATTTTCATGTCCTCGTACTTCAAGAACAAGAAGTTCTTGTCATAGCGATGCTTCTTCCAGAAGTCCAAAACGTAAGAGAACCACGATCCATATATTACTGAAAAAAGGGGGAAAATATGACCGGGCAGATATTTGAAGGGCTTATGTGATATAGGGGCTCTTGTCCACATCTTGTTGGTAAAACCATGAGAATATTTGATGCAATTAGTAGCAGTAACACAAATTCCGCTAACTGAATGTGCTTTGTAGCGAAGCTTGACATCGCAATTCTGTCTAGATCTGTTAACGCGCGCTCTGAAGTGCTGGAACTTTTAACTTTAAGTAAGAAAATTATTGATACATATCAGTATATTATATCTACGTTTCCACATTGGATTATATTCCCTCACTGGAACATTTTCTGCCAGACTTATAAGAAGGAGTGACTCAGAGACTTACCCTCATCAGAAAAACACAGCTTAACGAAGTCGTCCCACTTTTCATACCGAGGACCAAACTTCAGGGGCTTCACAAAGTTCCAGTTCGACACAGCGGTGTCTTTCGGGTTCCGAATTACGTACACAACCTTCAGTCACGGAGGAAAGACCAACAGGAATAAATGGACGGCACCAGCAAGCAGCCAGACGTATTTTGTTTGCACCACAGATATGCAAGGAATACGCGTATTCTGGTGTCTTGTCTGAACAGTCTCCTGACGTCTCTGAAGTTACAACAAATCACTACCACTGGCAAACATAACTTGTTTGGGAAATCCTCACCCATATTTAGGTGTCCGTCCGTTTGTCCTTCCGTTTTTGAAGCTAACTTTTCCAAAGGTGGCAGGCAAGATTGTATTAGAATCATTTCAGTTAAATTAAAACGAATCACAACTGTATTACCTTTCCTTTCCCTTGGTATATCTGGCTGGGCATGAGCTCCTCTGTTAAATGCGTCATAATCACCCGCGGGGCTGTCCACTGCGCCATCGCCTTGTATTGCGGGGGACGGGGTTCCTTGAAAACCGACCTTCCTCGCTGGCTGAGGTCGAACTCCACCGGGTGGGACTGCTGGGCGCGGTTGATTCTTTCCTCATGGCCGTCCACAAGGATAAGATTGACAATCTCCATGGCCCAGTGTGTACCTTCGCGAAAAGAATCGATTTGCCAAACTTCAAGATTGTCACGAGCGTCACTGAAACGGCTGGGTTTTCTGTAGCAGACGTATTATCGTAGAAACCAAACTTATTTTGTTTCTAAGGAATTTAAATCCTATTTATATCATTTTCGTCGCCAAAATCTGAACAGCAATCCTCGAAAATGTCGCTAAACGAGAGAAGTATTTTTACCTTTTAAAATGCCGTCATTCCGAACCAACACTTTCTACTTTTTTTCAGAGCACCCAAGCAGGACAATTTTAAAAGGTATTCACTTGATAAATTCATGATTTTTTAATTATTATTTATGACCAAAGCAGATATGACACTTAAGTCGATTGTACCTGCTTTTGGGTAGGTGACGACCCACACGTCATCGTCCCATACATCGTAGTCCTTCAGTGCGTCCAGCGCTTCTTGGGTGACAAACCATGGCCACGTCACTCCGTAAAGTTTGACCGTGCCGGGTGGGGCAGATGGATCCTGGGGGCTACTTCCGTCTGCCATTCAGTGTCTTCCGGGCTCTAGCTTCTGAGACTGGATGACGAGACACTACACGATCAATTAACCTTAGCTCCAAGCTTGGAAGAACGAAATTCAGACCCCAGATTTCCTTTTTATGTAAGCTCTTTAGGTCAACATGTATAAATGAATATGCCCATTGTGAGTTGCCAGGGCCCTCGCACATACGGACTTTATACTCTGCACTGATTCACACTATTGATCCATCCATGATCCAGCCGACCTACTGTGGAGATTTGGGTGACCGTAATGCCGTTACCAAATAAACATCGTCCCGAGGTTATGCAAAGATCTTGTAATGGTCATGCACGGCAGCCATTTTTCCGGTTAGTGTGTTTGTTCCATGGGGATACGCATGAGTAGACTTGCCTATCCCCTGCTAACAAAAGCACTAACCAGGAAGATGCACGTGGCTACCTCTACAACTCATGTCACAAATGGCGCTTTTAAGTGGAAGAATAGGAACAGCCCATTCCATACTACATGTATATATTGACCTATTAAATTCACAAATCCCTATGGATTGAATTTAAATCTTGGCCAGTTTAATACTACTCTGACCATGGTCACATCATTAAACGAATTTTAGCCTAATTTATAATTTTAAATTGGCTTATATCTTTTTGTTTAATTTTAATTTAATTTAGTTTAATTTAATTGGTTATTAACTGTAGTTTTAATGTTATCTTATACTGTTTCGGCCACGAGAGGAATGCAACTAAACCAAAAACCAAGCCAACCAACTTTATACGAATATACTAGGCTGCGTGCTCATGCAACACAACTGCAACCTTACAGTGGGCAATCAAAGCATTGCACGGTCAATTTTGGACTATGCCCAAATTACTTTAGGCCGTGCTCTATTTTAGATAGACTTCCACACAGGGCACGTAGTCTGCCATAAGTGCCAACCTAACCTAGGCAGACATTCCTTGGTCTGAGTTTGTGTGTGCTGCTGCCATAAACGGTACGCGAAATTTGCATAAAGTAAACCAGCAGCAATTCACAAAATTCGGAATTTGCGAGAGAGAACATAAAATTATAAAATTCATGAAAATAAAATGAAACAAAGCATGTTGAAAAAAATCCTGCCAAATAACCCTGTCTTAGGGAAACCCTCATCGTAATGATGAAAAGTGAAACGGAGACAGTTACCCTGGGAATTGGTCGACCATAAAGAAACAATGAAAAAATAATGCAACATGCACAGTTGAAGAAATTATGTGACTTTCAAACGTGTGGCCAAATATCCGCGATAGAAGAAATGAGTTGTTGTCCTACTCTTTCGCACTTCTTTTCGAATCTGCCTTTGTTCAGACCTCGTCGGGTCTCTTCCTGCGCAAAGAATGCTCCCTATATTCGAGCATTAGTAAAACCTGGCAATTGTCCAAATCTGGCGATCGTGGTGTTATCTGAAAAGGCACGCCATCCTCTTTCAAGTGATGTAAGTTTCATCTCCATGTTTGCTGTGGTTGAGGAAATATCCGCGAAAGAAGGCATGAGTTGTTGTCCCACCGCTTCGTATTTCTGTGGATTCTGCCTTTTTTACAAGTATAGAAAATCCAAAAATTGCCCAAATCAGGTAATCGTGGTGTCATCTTTAAGGGCACACCCTCCTCTATCCATTGATGTAAGTTCCATCTTCATATTTGCTTTGTTAAGGAAATATCTGCAAAACAGAGCATGTTGTCCCACTGCTTTGTATTTTTGTGAGATTCTGCAATTTGTATACCTCACTACTCCTCCGGCGCAAAAATAGCGCCCTCTAAGAGTCCGAAAATATTTGTGGTGTCATCTGAATGGGCATACACGTCTTTATCTATTGGTGTACGTTTTATCTCCATGTTTGTTGTAGTTAAGGAAATATTCGCGAAAGCAGAAATTGGCTGTTGTCCCACTGCTTGTATTTCTGTGTGATTCTGCCATTGTTTATGCCCGACAGGCCTTTCCCCCGCACAGGTGGTTACCTATATTCAAACATAAAAAGTCTGAAAATTGTTGAAATCTAAAAAACCAAAGTCGTCGGGAGCACTCGTAACACCAAAATCGTTATCGGTAGTTTTGTTTGCCGCCTTTTATCCGCGCATTATTTTTTTTTTACTGTGAGCATTCTCGATCGCAATGGAACTGAACTCCCAAAAGACGATTTTTTTATAAACGCGAGAGAAGCCCCTCGTTAGTCATTATATGGGTAATAATGACCAATTCCCTGTTAAATAACCTTTTTTCATAAAAGCAAGGTGATTGATATTTAAGGAAGACAGTCTAATCCCTGGGCAGCAGATTCATAAAGCTGAATGTAGAATCGCAGCTGAGCTTTGAAAATAGTTATGTCTCGCTGAACAATTCTGTCAAAGTTTAATCAGCACTCTTTTGCTTTCAGTGAAGTGGACTTTATTCATTACAATAACTTGCAGTTAATAAATTGAAGTCAATCTTTATTCACATCATTCAGTTTTGAATTCAGCTTTTTATTTATTTGTACTAAAATGATTCACTCGTGCTATTCATCTGCTTCGCCCAAAGCGTTGGCCGTAATCGCGTGATAATAAGACTCAGCTTCCATGACCGGTATTTGGGGGTTCTCTGTCTGAGTTCAATCAGTAATCACTTCTCTTGTTTCATTATGCAAATATTCAAAAACCTAATAGAGACTAACAACTGAAGATCTTTGCTTTTCATGCCCATGCAATTGAACCCTTGATAACTATTCCTTGGCGCATTATCAAGCCAAACCCTTCGGACAAGGCCCAGGTGTGGGGAATTGTTTACATTCCTCACTTCTGAGAGCAAACGGCGACGCACAAAAGCCTCCTGGTATGTCGCAAGCACGTAGTGCGGACGAAGGTGTAATAATTGCTGCAGAGAACCACCCTGTCTGGCTTATTAAAGACATCAGACGTCCATTCAAACACTTCTCTGTTGAGTTTCAGCAGCCGTTACTCTCTGTTGTACTAAATATTATTCTTTTACACAGTAGACTTAGCTTGACGTCTTGATTAAGCTAATGTCCAACTATCAGTACGGAACACATCGGATCTCCGGATGAGTACTCGGCCTCAAACCTGATGGCTTCTTGTCTCCACGACAAGAAGAGCAGTGACGAGGGAACATGAGTGTAACTACTTTCAAGTAAATCCAGGTACTGGAGCATGCATTGATATTGACTGTGACAGTGATTTTGTTGGAGATTGCCGTACAAAATCAAGGTACGATGACGGGCAAACGGGCGTCAGCCACGCTTCCATGCATGCTATAGGTGCTACATTTGGGGCTTACCCTGGTGTTGGAACTCTTGCCTTGGAAGGAGTGGATCAATTTTGTATGCTTTTAACACTGTATTCATATTTGCTCAGAGTACATGCAGCAAACCGTGGTTCGATATGGGCTCTCTAAACCGCTAAAAATGTGTGTTCTCGGCTTTCTTTGATTGTACGTAAGCCAAAGACCGGGAGAGGCGTAGAGGAGGACGAAGCCTTGGGACTGGAACCAGAGACACATAACAACAGCGTTTGCAGACAACTAGATTAACTTTTTCCATGTATCTCTGAGGTCATCTTAATGCAGAAATCTGTAGGATAAACAGTGTGTACTTGCTATAAGCTGACGGCACAAGGTCCCAACGACTAATGTACGGATTTGTTGTATAGGCCAGGACGTCTCTGCAGTGAACTGTATGCGGTAAGTCTGAAAAAAATGAAACAGCAAATAATCTTGCTAGCTAGCGATTGTATGTAGTTAGTATGCTATTCACAGGTCGAAAAACTTTTTTTTTAAAAGTAAAGAAGTATATCTTTTCCTTTCTCAAAAAATGAAAATATAATTAATCCACCTATCAAAACACATATCTTAACACTTGACTCCAGGATGTAGGAAAATAAATATTTAAAAATTACATTGTGTTGAGCTTACGTGTTTGTAGAAAAGCCTCAGCCACTATCCAAATGTACAAAGGAAGTAAGTTGGAGATACTTGTGTTTTTAATATTTATGGAATGTTTCACAGAGCAGGTCCATTTTCATTATGTCTTTAAATGATATATTTTAAATCAATGAACATAACATTTAAATGATATTCGATTTTGGTTCGTAAGGCCAAGTATAATCGACTGTTCGTGACCAAAGGATGACTTTGAATGAAACCTGCTTTAAAGGAGTTTGAAGACTCCTGAAGTTTAAATGGAAAATTATAAGGAGACGGTCTAGTCACTAAAAGAAGAGAGTTATCAGGAATTTAAAAACTATTGCACTAGTATATTTACGGGAGACACATTTTTACTGAACACCAAATACAATTATACACCTTACGTTCAATATATAAACTAAGGATCTTAAATTTAACACGATGAATTTTGCAGTGTATTCTCTGTGTATACAAAGGAGTGTATCCGCGCTAACTGATTTGTTGAACTGAAAAATGAACGTTTAGTGAAATAACGACGTCATGATTTTTTCCAACATTCCAGAGCCTTCATTAAAAAATAAGAAAAACTAATGAAGGAATATTTTAGCAAAAATTATGATATGCTTATTTTAATGGCCGGTAAATATTAGCTTGACCTTAATTTGTATTTGCGTTAGGATATGCCAGTGGATACTGCGCAGAGCTAATTTACGCCTGTTGTTATCACAGCGCTATTTTTGCGCATGGTATCCGCGTGCATGTTTGGATGTCATTTACAAAGCAGTGGTAGTCTGTGTATGTTAATTAACATATAGGGTTTTGGCCACAATGATAAAGACTTTCAAGCGGAAATAACGGTGATGTATGTCAGTACATGTACATGCATCAACCTATACTACACGTGTTCAGTTGGACACCTCTCTCAGAACGATACAAATGCTGACAAACTGTAAAGCTGAAGTTCCAGCTAGAAGTTACTACTCCTAATCAGTCACCAGGCCTATCACGATATAGCTTTGGGTTCGAAAGGCATCTAAATTGCACGATGTACCCCATGATGTGGGTCTCCGTGGTGCTTGCAATGTCTTGCAGCATCCTAGCGTGTGAAATTACTGGCTATCCAGAAAATGTCGCAGCTGAAATAGGAGATAACGTGACTTTCAATTGTAACACTTCAGCACAGTGTGTTGATAATGAGTGTTCTGTCACCTGGGAGTTTAAGCGCGGAGGAGGTTTTGAACCCATTTCAACGTGTCGTGAGGTTTACGACCGGAGTTCAGACCGATATTTAATAAACTGGAAAAATGCGGAGAAAAATTGGGCTCTTAGTGTTACGAAAGTTGAAGAAAGTGATGTTGGGCAATACAGATGTAACGTTTACTCTATTGCGGAGCAAAGATCACAAAAATCCATTCCTGCGAACCTCTTCATAACATCCGCCACCAGCGTTGAAGTCTGTCCTCCTGTCCGAAGTTTCCTAAAGGACGGTGTAGAAACTACGTTTACTTGCAAAGTAAGGCCATTGAATGGTGCATCGCTGACGTACAAGTGGCGCGTAAATGGCACTAAAGTCCTGGAAAGGAGACCCGAATACCTCTTGGCAGACTCTGGAAAAAGACTGTCCTTGCGATTAAATATGACATTCAACAACACCATCTTGTCGTGCAAGGCTTTCGTGAGAAAAAAAAAGGCAATAAAAACGAGCGACAACTACTTGCTGATCGTCTCACGAACAAGTGAGTCCACATCTTTGACTGCTTTCGTACCTGATGGTAGAGAAGAGCCAACGACGATTTTTGATAAAGTTGCTGCTAATAATGTGGATTTTGAGCCCCCAGAACCAGAAGGTTCCTCCAAATTCCCCATCATTAAGGCTCCTGGGAGCAACAACCTGTCTTCGACAACCCTACGAACGCCACAAATTGGATTCAATGTAACGCTACAAACCCAGTTTATTCGACCATCCCTTGAGATTGAAGACAATCTCGACCAAGGTGACAATGCCGAACCTTCCCCTGACTTTGAGAACACTATTTCCATCACAGTCAGTGGAGCTGTTGCTGCCTCAGTCGTGATTGTTGTCATCGTGTTCCGCGTCTACTTCCTCAACAAAAAGGGTCGAACTAAAACAAATGAATCTCAAGATGCTGGAGCTAACGAAACAGGCATTGATGTAAAGGGGACAGATACAAAACTAAATCTTGAGGAGACGGCTCCACCCACAGATGGGCCCGTTTCAGAGGGTCCACTCATAAGCCATTCGGGCAAAGAAACAATCCATATCTTGAAGACATCGGCAACTGTCGATGTGGTGTACGCTGTGCCAGAGAAGCGCGTCTCCGCATCTGCAACACCAGGAAAGGTACAGATACAAGAAATGCAGAAATCAGTCAGAAATGTTGCGGCATTGAAACACCAAGGAGGTGACTCTCCAAACATCAAAATGTACAACATCCAGAACCTCAAATGCCCCAAACTGGTGATGGCTGCAAGGCCTGAGGTTGTCTCAAAAATCGCCGTGAACCGTAAGCAATCCAGCGACCCGCATCAACCGTCACAACGTCGGGAATGCAGCGGTCCACAAGACCCTTCGCCGTCAGCAGAAGACCAGCAACACCGCGACCGTAGCAAGGACGACCCACGGAAGAGGAACGTGGAGGGATTGATCTACGCTGACCTTGATTTGAAAGAACAAGGACAGACTGTCGTCATTAACGAGAGGGACGGGGAGGAGTCAGTTTACGCCGACATCGTCAAATAGAGCGTCTTTGGTAAACCAGGGAGCGAAAGCACTGCGGGACCACTGCGGACAGGTTCAACTATTTTGAAGTTAAGATGAATCCACGTGTATTGCAAATTACATCATGTAAACCATTGCTTTTAGTTTCGTCTCCCACTTATGCATGTATTATTGTTGGAATGAAACGTTTGCCTTAATATCAAAATTGGAGCGGCAATAGACGCATGTGGAGTCATCTTAAATAAACACATGAAATCTGAGCATGTTTCGATAAAAGAGTCCAGAAGAAATGTGCACTTCTCAATCACGAAGTACAAACGCAATAGGGGTTCATAAATATAATGTATTACAATTAACGACTGTAAACTGTCATGGTTTGAGAGAGGCAGCCTCCAATCCAAATTTGTATTTTGCTTATTGGTTTCATATTAGGATGAGTGTTGTAATCTCCAATTCAGTCGCTGACTAACGATGAAAGAGGACAGAAGCAGTAAATTGAATGCTTGTCATACAATTTATTGTCAAATTACCTAAGAATGTAGGAGAAAATGGCATTCCGCTTCCGCTGCAGTCATTGAAGCAGTACTCTGCCATCTTCGAAGTTATGTCAATGGGTCTCTTTAGAATTTCTCATTTTGTTTGACTCAAGTGATAACCTATGGATTGGCTCTAAGCCACATAATCGACAAAAAGTCTGTGTTTGCCAATGGTGCACCAGACATGGCAGTCTAATTACGAGGATTCTTATAATCCAATTAGAATAATTGCTAACTTTTATAATGCTGAAGTAACTGAATTGGACTACTGGTTTCACATTAAGCATAACAGAGTGAAGGGCGCTCAGAACAGAGGTGAAAAACTGAAAAAAAAATGAGTCATACATAATGAGGAAATGATTATTCTTTGCCTTCAAAAGTGCATGTAGTACCGTACGCCCATCTATCTCCTGTTTGTAATTGTGAAATCGGTGATTAGTCTCTGCAGCTGGGCCCCTATGGTACGATAGACGTAAAATACGTCGCATCACTGTTGAGGCCCCTTATAACATGTTGTTAGTACATGTACATGCATTTTAGGCCGAGAAGGATACCATTTAGCGCGGTGCTTAATTACTTTCGAGCTAAAGCCTATAATGAATTACATATCCAAAGTACCGTACCCTGTGATTTTTAGAGGCCACCTCTTTATCGTGTACAAACATTTGTGTATTTCTGCGCATTACCGGACCCGAGGCCGCACTGTCCAGTCCCGTTTGCTTTAAGGAGAGACACAAATATAATTTATTTTAGAAAAGCCTGGTCTCAGGGTCTACAACTTTGTTGACGAATTAAGCCAGCAAATTGGAGTAGTTTATTTCTAGGCACATTTTAATTATGCTGTGTTTCCGCTGGTCGAGAGAACCCATTAATCGAAAATACACCGTCGGGCTCTTTTCCTTTTGTCAGCCAGCCACGCTTTGTCAATGGTGGTCTAAAACGGAGTTCATTGTGTAAAGAATTCTTACCGGATCGAAGACCTGGATGCGCTATCAGACTTTCAGGAAGTGCGTTCAGGATACATTTTTTTTTAAATGTAATGTTTTCATTTTGTAGGAATTCCCTGTTTTGAATAAAGACAGGTCCTGAATGGTTAGCCGAACGTCGATTAAAATAAAACATGTTTTTATCGCTAGTCAATCGATCAGAGACGGCACGTAGACAGTTTGCCAAAGGTACTTACTCAGAAACAGAATTGTAAAATAATGCAGTTGACCCCATGTAATTATTGCTATCGAACTAAGGTACATCAAAATATCCAAAAGAGAAAATCTATCTTGAAGTTTTAAAATCATTATTTTGTTTCCATTCTTTTTTTCCCTTTTTGTTATAAATGGAGCCTTATTAAAGCTTTATGCTTTTACTCATAATCCAATGTAGCAAAACAAGTAACCCCTTTTGGGACAAGGTGCTTTGTTTTCTCGCCAAGTTGAGCAGGACTTTTGAATAAAATTATTGTGCTGGGAATTAGATATGATCGCAGGGTCTTCGTCTCGTGTAAACAAAAGTGTTTAAGTCAATAAATAAATGTATGAAAATAATAAAATGGTCTGCGATGACTTTGTAGTTATGAAAACATAGCGACCGTTTGTTTAAATTTGCTACAGTGTAAGCTATCCATGTCCGATATGAAAATGTCTGTGTTTTTTCAAAAAATAAATATGGCGGATCTTAGGTTGTGAATGTTTCTTCATACTTCTGATTATAGGACACGTGTGTTTTAAAAGAGGGCCTCTTGTAAATTATGACGTCAGGGAATTGCTACATCAAAGCAGCACAGCAAAATATTGCGTATGCCTATATAGTTTTTTGTTATTGGTTCAATGGAATAGTTATGAAGCACATCTGACGCGGTTCCTGTTAAGTTGAAAGCTCAGCTTTAAATTCCTGAACCGAAAGGGGGGGGGGTTCATACATAAGGATACCCTAATTGGCAAAAAGAAGGAGAGAGATGCTTCTCTCCTCGCCAGTGGTACCGCTCGCCCTGTGCGCACACCAGCGGCACGCGCAGAACTCTTGGGCTGTAGTAGCTTTTGTAATAGGATACGCCATGCGAGTAAAGAAATCGGCTTCTTTCACAGAGTTGTGAGGCGGGATCACAGTTATTCTAAATCACCGGCAGTGCGCAAACGAGACATCACAATTTACTTCAAGGTGTTAGGACTCTAATCTTGTATTCACCATTTAAGTTAAAAAGACTGAGGGCCTCCCTTCCATTCTTGCATGTTGTTTTCTTCAAATCCTTGACTGAACTCCGAACAACTAGGCCTTCAGTCATATCGTTCATGTCCTGTTCGACTGTTATCCCTGAGACTAGAAATGAGGAAGGAAGTCTGAATAAGATCTCGACCCAAGATTTACCACATGGTGGAAATGTTCCACACGATAACCGTGGAGGTATATAACAAGACTTGGTTTTAAGTCCTCAATACTAAGTACGGTGAAGTAAAGTGTGAGCTGGAACTTCCAGACACGGGACAGGCAAGTGTAGAAAGTCTTCAGTTAGGGAGCTTCTGCGTCAGCCATGTTCCTGTTGTGCAACATTCTCTTTGCCCTCTTCTGTGGGGAAAGTTCTGGAGGATTTACTAGGAAGGGCCTTGAGAATACGCTCGCCGTGGTTGGAGACAATGTGACATTAAGTTGCACAGTCGTTGAAACTTCAGGCGTATGTACTGATTCGAGCATCAACTTCCATTGGCAACGGGAAAGTAAAAATGCAAGGACTTTGAAGAAAATTTCAATTTGCACAACGATAATGAGAAAGTTTGCCCAACGATTTTCGGTATCGCAAAATGGCTATGAATGGGAGTTGAAGATACAAAATGTCACCAAAAAAGATGCTGGAAGTTACCGCTGTTCTGTGTTATTTAGGCCTACTCACGAATCCCAACCAAATCATGCAGAATCTGAGGTGAAAGTGTTAACAGTCGTTAATCCTGTTAATACAGCTGTCGAACCCTCTTATATTACAACAAAACGAGGCGGGAATGCTTCTTTTTACTGCCAGGCCCAAGGAAAACTTAAGAAGGGTGACAGGTATGATTGGTATATATATACACAAAAACGGAAATGATGTGGAAACGTCTAACGGCATCCCGAACTATTTCATTAGCTGATCATGGAAGGAACATTACCATTATAAATGTTGGACAGATGCAAAACGGCACTTACGCGTGTGAGTTATTCAGAGGCGTGGTTTCCCTAACAAGACATAGAATTACTTCCTTGCTGGTTGTAGATCTAAGAGTAGAGACCACAGATGCAGGAGCACCAGAGGAAGTTGCACAAGAGGGGGTGTCTCCTGGAAATGTGGAGCACCAATTACCGCCCCAATCACCTTCTACCGACAAGCTCCCAACCGACAACGCTCCGACCGGCGGCCCGCCAATCCTCGACCCTAATGTCAACATTCACACTGACAATGTCGACGGTGCATCGGTGGACGAGGCACACATCCCCTCCGAGAGACAGACTGAATCCAAAGCTTCACCCACGCAATCTATCCCAAAGAGAGTTGAACCCGACGGGGATATCACAGAAACAACCTCCGCATCCAGTAACTCAGTAGCAGTCACCGTAGCTGGAGTGCTCGCCGCCCTCGTCCTCATCCTTATTATTGCATTCCTCCTTTACTTTGTAATCTACAAGGGCCGAAATGAAACAAAGGCCAGGTCGAGTCGTAAATCTCACGTTGCTGGCACTGACGAAACAACTTCCAATGTGAATGGGTTAGTTGAAACGCAACTGGATCTTGAGGAGGCGGCTCCACCCACATATGAATCCATCCCTGAGGGTACGCGACCAAGTCATTCCAGCAAGGAAACTTCAGCTGAGGTGTTGTATGCCGAACCGGACACGCGCGTCGCCACATCTGCAAATCCAGAAACGGTTAAGACAAAGGAAACACACACATCAGTCCGAGATGCTCATGAGACGATGAAATACCAAGAAGCTGACTCTCCAAGCACTCTATTAGGAAACATCCAGAAGCCTAAAGGCCTTAAAGCGGTGATTGCTACGAAGCCTGGGGTTGTCTCAGGAGTTGCTGAGAACCGTCAGCAATCCAGTGTTAAACCGCCTGAGGTCAAGCCGTATCAACCGTCAAGACAACGGGCAGGTAACGGGCCACAAGACCCTTCGCCGTCAACAGAAGACCAGCAACACCGCGACCGTAGCAAGGACGACCCACGGAAGAGGAACGTGGAGGGATTGATCTACGCTGACCTTGATTTGAAAGAACAAGGACAGACTGTCGTCATTAACGAGAGGGACGGGGAGGAGTCAGTTTACGCTGACATCGCCAAATAGAGCGTCTTTGGTAAGCCACAGAAGAGCAAAAGCACAGCAGGCCGACTGCACTTCAATCTAGTGAAAGTTTAGTCGAATCGTGGAGGAATATACCTCCATGGTTACATCCGAATGTGCATGGCAATTTCTGTATGGCTCCATGCAAACCACTGCTTTAAGTTTCATTTCCCAATTAATGCATAACTTATGTTTTGAATAAGAATACAGAAGTCTTCCCTTTATACAGAAATCAAAGCAACTACAGCTTCGCCTGTAATCATTTTAAATATACAATTTAGTCTGAACATGTTTCTTGGCAGATACAAGTTTGCACTTTGGTGTCGTCTTTCACAATACAGCCTAACAGACTATAACGAACAAAATCAATGATTTCATACATTTTTGTTCTCTGTGTTTTCAACTTTTTGTGTTACGAAATTCTTGTTATAGCAAGGTAATTTGTGTGGTCTTAGTAACTTTATCATAAGAGTTGGCTGTATTTTGAACTATAATGAGACAGACAGCACAGCACACACTGTGCTGCCTTATTTAACAAATTAATATAGAGTCCAGAAAATAATCAGGAATTGGCTCTCTCAGCTTTCAATTCTTTGATCCCTTTGAGATATATTTCTTCTTTCGTAAGGGATTAGTGCTTCTTAATTGTAAAACCTTACAAGTGTATACTACACAGTCTCGAAGCAAAAAATAACTCAATGTTGCAATTAACGACTGCTCACTTGTCATGGTTTAACTGGAGGCGCCAAATCCAAACTGTAATTTTGCTTTACAATGACGTATTGGACTAGGGGTTGTAGCCTCCAGTTCAGCCTTAGACTAACTATAAAGAGGGACAGACGCAGTCAATGGAATGCCCAAGTTTTTAATTAATTGTCCAATTGCCTGTATAAAACGTAGGAGACAAACTCATAAATGTTAATCTTTTTTGGGCCATACTCCACAATCACCAGTTGTAACCTGCCTCTGCTGCAGTCAGACAATACACAACGACATCTCAATATAGGTCTGTACGAATTTTGCATTATTTGGACACAAGTGACAACGCATGCATTGTCTCTAAGTTAAATAAACGACCCAAATAACGTCTGCTATTACCAGACAGGACAGGCTAATTTGTAATCAAGAGGGTTCTTTTTCTCTATTGACATTTAATGCGGAAGTTAAATGTCAATTTTTATTTTTTGGCATAACAGAGGGAAGGAAGTTCAGAACAGCAATTAAAAACTGCACCAAGAGAAAAGATATAAACACAAAGAAATATGCATATACATGTGTTACTTTTAGTGTTGCCCTGCAGCTGTGCAAGACGTGTATGATACGCCTTCCAAATCAGTTTTTACTTTACGATGGGTCTCCACACAGTCACTTAATTGTTAATGTGTTTTTTTTTAACTCGATTATAAATCCATATAAACAGTTCGCTGAGGGCCTTAAGCCATTGGATTCAGTTTTACATTTATATTGTTCTGCAACCGATTGTCGTCAGAAATATTACGATGTTTGTGCTGGGGTTTGTACTCCTTCTTGCATCGCTGTGTGCGGGAAGAAGTGGAAGTCTCTTCTCGAGACAGCCACGGGATACTTTGGCTGTTAAAGGAGACAACGTGACACTGAACTGTAAACTGAATATCCAGGCATGTTTTGCTACGGCACAAAACCGAAGATATATGACGCACTGGCAGTACTTTTATCCTGGAGAGCCGGAGAGATACCGTAAATCCATATCTACTTGTAATACAGTTACTGCTGATAAGAAGAAATACTCTGTTTCACCCACCCATTTCAAGTGGCCTCTGTTTATACAAAATGTCCAACCAAGCGACGGTGGGGACTACAAGTGCTCGGTCTTTTCCTACCGTGATCAAAGACATTACTTGTCTAGACCTGCCAGGCTCACTGTGATATTACCGATAAAAACGGCTGTCAAACCGCTTCAAATTACTGCGACGGTGGGGGAGTCGGCGTCTTTTCACTGTCACGCCTATCGACAACACAGCCACCCAGTTCGGCAAAATTGGTACTTCAACGGAACATCGAAAGACGAGCTTGGTATACCAAGCAGTAGATTTCAGTTAACTGGAAATGGACTTAACATTACAATTTTAGGGTTGGACCAAAAATTCAATAACACCCAAATAACATGCAGTGTGCTAAGTGGGAAAGTTGTATTGACGAAGGACAGGAAACAAGCCTTATTACTTGTCCAACCGAGGTCGGAACCCCCAGAAACAATGGTGGTTGAGCAGATCCATCCAAATCCTACCGGTCCGCAGCCGGAGTTTCAAGTGACCGCAGAATTGCCGACAAAACCTTTTACAACAAAGAAATTTAATATTAATCCTCCAGCCCGGCCAACAGTCCTTCAAGCAAGTGCCGAGAATAAGGACACTGATGAGGATTCCAAGCCCAGAAATGAACAATCTGATGGCATCCCGGCCTTGTTATTGGGAGGCATCTTCGCCGCTGTCGTCTTACTACTCGTCATTGTATTCCTCTTGTACTTCTTGCTCTTCAAAAGCAGAGGCAAGCCAGACACTGACCCGAACCGCCAGTCACCGGGAACTCCGCACAGCGAAACAGGCACCAAGAGCAACGACACGGCAGAGTCCCGGCTGGGTATCGGTGATGATTGCCCACAAGCAATCTCCCTCTGCACAGTGTCAGTTGAACTATCCACGCCACCGACTGTGACCGTGGCTGAGAACTCAAATCAGCAGTCAACCGCCGAGCAAGACCAAGGTGAGGTCGGTAAGACCTCAGTGAAAGACGCGGTTCAACTGACCTTTGATCTCATTGCAGCAGAGGCTGAGAAGAGTTACAAAATAGAGAAGAGCCCGGAGGCTTTGTACGCCATGCCTATAAAGAAGCAATCACTTAACACTAAGGCGCTGGATGCCTTACATGACTCTTCGCAAGGCGTTAGTGGGCAGAACACAGAAAAGACCAACGAATCGAAGAGGGAATCCCTAGACGGATCAAGTCAGAGTCTGGAGGATAGAATTCAAAACCGACCCAAGTCCAAGAAACCCATCATTGCTGTCAAGCCGTACTCGGGCAAGGGACGCATTGCTAGTGACCGGCAGTTCAGCGATGTCAAGCCACCCTGGGCTGTGTCCTATCACATGTCGAAAGGACGGGCGAGGGCTAGCTCTGTCGACACTCCTAAGTCACCAGGTGACGTCGAAGATGGGGCAAAGAACAATGACCCAAGGCAGAGGAACGTGGAAAATCTGGTCTACGCCGATTTGGATCTGCGAGGAATTGCTGGAAAAGAGGCGGTGGGACCGAGCATCATCCGTACCGAGGAAGAGACTCTTTACGCCGATATCGTCAACAAAGACATCCTGAACAAGTTGAGGTAGAGGGTTTAACGCCACGTACCCCAAAAAAATCTTCAGAAAAATTTCTCTCTGGCAACAGCAATCATCATTTGAGTTTGATGGATGTTATTGAGAAAACATTCACAATAACGCAGCAACTTAACTGCCAAATTTTGGCGGTAAAAAAATTCTCGATATTCGTAATGAAGAGTGTTTGCTACATATACCGGGGGTTTGTTCGTTCTAACATTTATGACATTAATCCTCTCTTCACAAAATCATTTACCTGCGCAGAACGCTTTAGAGGGAAGGTTGGTGCAGTTTTAGTGTCATGTAAAAATGTATCTAATTACTGGACTTTCTTTGCAATTTGAATGTGATTACATTCAGTGCGCAAAATTCTTTTAACACCAGACTCAAATTGGACAAATATTTCTTTTTCGAGCGTAGCTGTTTAATTTGGCGGTAAAATGGGAATAAATTATTAGTTGTGTGCACTATTATCATCCGGTTGCGATTTTTGCTTGTATAAGTATTGTAAGTCTGACCCTAGTACGCATGCCTTGCGTTTACCATGCACTTTATACTTCATTAGGGCAGGAAGAGTGAAGTTAGGAAACATTCTTTTGTTTTGTACGTGTGGTGTTTGTAACTTGATCAGTTTCTTGACGAAATGGTAACATGGAAAGTATTTTCAAATTCAATTGGAATTGTTCAAAATCACATATAAAAGAGAAGTAATGCGAAGTCCACGTTTATCCTCAAAAGCGACCTCTTGTATGTGAGTATGGTGGCCACAGCGTTGGTAGACAGTTCTCATAATTGAAATGACAATAAATATACATGTACATGCATTTTCTCAGCCTATACGTTGACTCCATCAGTGCGCAGTGAAAAGGTTACATGAACCACTTATTTTGCTTGAATCATAAACGAACCATTAGACAGGAACTTCAGTTTTGCACGGTACAAATTTAAATTTTTAACGTACAATATCGCCATTAAGCCCAGTTATTTAAGTTTCTGTTGTAATTAATGTGATCAATACTTTGAAAGGAGGAATAAGTGAATTTCCTGGTTTTTTCTGTTAATGGTGTGCATGTAGTTGTACACACAGAAAATTTCTGTTGAAGAATTCCTCATCAACCAAAAATGGCTATTGGAAGCTGAGGAATTCAAGGTCGTTGTTTTCATTTAACCCAGTGTCATGTGCCTAAATTAAGGAAATTAAGGAATTCAACGTTTGTGTCTTACATGAATGTAAAGCTTTTGTTATTTAACAATAAGTTTAATTTGGCAAGATAATGTACATCAAGCGCAGCGCTTGATGTTGGTGGTAGGCAGACGTAGGTAGACAAATTGGAAGTAAGCTTCCATTTATCAGCCCGTTGAAAGAACGCTGTCACTCTGAAAAATTATTGCAGTATTTTTAGTAATCGCTGTAGCTTTTAAACTCCTTAATAGCATAGACAGGATTTGAAAACTGTGAAGTAAGATACAGGTCTGCTCAACGCTGTAAATGCATCAATTGGAAAGGGAGGACTTGATTCTAGAAAGCTTGTGTGTGCTCAAGAGGAGCTATAAAAGTGACTCACAAGGCAGTAAAACATTACGAAACTAATAGGAAATAAAGTCATTATATTTCAAGGACCATTACGGAACAGGAATTGATGAATTTATTGGAACAAATATCTGGGGCTCAGGATGTTCGAGTGTTGCAGAAAGGAAGTCATTGAAATTAACCCTGCATTTCAATAGGAAGGAAAGACAGGTGAGACATGTTCTACAGAGAGTTGCTTTGGCAACTTTTACTGAGTAAGATTGCGTGGCAGGAATTTTTTTTATGAAGTGGTAATTTTTATATTTCTGATAAGGTTTGCAAAACCGGGCTGAACGGAGCAGAACTAAGCATTGTAATACAGAGAAAACGCGATGGGTATTTTAATAAGCCTTTACAGTTTTGTTTTTTGATTTTGATTGTACTGATGTTGAAACTCTTTTGAAAAAGTTTACATTGAAAATTTCCGACTTTCAATTTGCATGTTTACACAGTGATTTCTTGTAGCTTTTTCTAGCTACAGAGACATTAACATGTAATATTGCTTTTTAATTGACTCTATGTTAGTGACTGTAGAAAGTTTTGATTTTAATACACAGAGGTGTGTCGTTGTGGGTGCTGCTTATGTTAGTATAAGGGGAAAAGACATGTATGTCTTCTGAATGGCGGTTGAATCTAACATAGTTGTCATGAGATCGTTTCCATACACCAACGCACACACTTGAACATAAGGGACGTGGAATAGACTTCTGTGTTGTTTCTTTCAGATTGTTTTATGCGCTAGGCCAAGTGAATTATTGTGGGGCCATTGTGGTACTAAACATTTTGACACGCCTTCTAATATTGACAGTGGTTGTGGATTTGTGGATTAGTGGATTGCAAAGGATGTTTGTTGGAAAATCTCCACCAAAGGTCTCTGAAAACACTCGCGAAACAGAAATGATGAGGATTTCTTGCTGGCCATAGACAGTAAGAAGCAAAAAATTTTGTGCCTTTTTTTTACTAAAGCTGGCGTATTAGTTATAATTATGTAATTAGCACTGATTGGTGAGCTCTAGTGTAGCATTGTTTGCCCTATTGGCAGAGCTGTCCAACGCATGTATATGAATTGACAGGAAAATTTCGTAATTTACTAATATATTTTATGACAATTTTGCGCATAGTAGCATTCTCCGTATTACATTTGGTGGTTTTAGACATTTGAAAATTTGAACAGTTTTATTCTCAAGAAATTCTAATGTAAGAGATCCATTGTGTGTTACTTATACTTACGCAGTTTTCGTATACTAATGACGCATGGGCGGAGATTTCTTGTCACGTTTGGGGGATGATTTCTGAATGGTCGTCCTTGTGCGGAACGTGACCAAACACAGGGTCCAAGGTCACACTCCAATAAGAAGGCTACGGGTGCGAATAACGTCAGTGACTTGAAAGGTCACGGTGGGGGTGATTATAATCCCCCAGTTCAAAAGGGGGAGGATGTGTATCCCCTTCCCAACCCCGGGATCTCCGCCCATGTAATGACAGAATTCCCATGGAATTCCTTCAGGTGTTTATTTTTACTGCTGTTCTTTTGTGTGATACCCAGAGTTCAAAGCTTTGCCAACCTATTTGGATAATGTAACATTTAAGATCTCGTAATTGTGAACAAATAATACATACTTTAAAGGCATTTTTGATGGGAAGGTTTCCATTTCAACCTGGTCTTGCAACGAAGTATCGTGACGTATGTAAATACCGCGGATATGTTTTTTTCCCCGAGATTTCTAGAATAGAGCTAGCAATTGCATTGCCTACATTGCTGTTTAGTCAGCAAAGGTATTGCATAGTTTGTTTGATGCTGTTATTCTGTACATAAAGCGGTATCCAAAATGAACAATTCGTATATCAGGTACACTCGGCCTGACGAAGCAATGCGGTTGTGGCAAGAATGGCGGTTTTGAATGCGCGTTGTAAATCTCAAGACCTTTAGAGGAGGGTGTGGCTGAGACTTTTTGCAAATACGTTCTGTTTAGACACTTTATTCCTTCAAGGAGGGTGGCACAATCTGGGAGAATTATAAATCGTAGAAAATAGGAGTAAACTGCTATAAACGTCACACATACATTGTGGACTCAATGGTATTGTAAGGGGAAGTAATGCTTCCCCCTGTCACAAATTGTGCCTGGCTGGAACCCTGAAAAGCAGGACTACAGTATGGTGTAACTCTAAAACCTCTGGGACTAGGACTTTTAGTCTTAGATAAAGTTGGAGATATACGATACAATTTTTGGGCACCGTGCGTGCCGCCCATTTTGCTGGGCAAGTGTTGCACCGACTGCCTAATAATATACGCATACCTTCAGTTTGGATAATGAAAATATTGCGAGTGATTTTAGATTAGACTAATTAACCTAAGATTGTTACAAAAAGCGTAGTTGTACTTCGTGCCTTTGTTGTCACAGTGCGTTTTCCGTGCCAAGTTTGCGCGACATTTCTGCTGATGTCTCACTGCTATGCAAAATGACGCCCTCTTTGTTCCGGGGAGTGGATTATATGTATGACGAACCTCGTGCAGATTCTTTGTCCTGGTTGGCTGAAACATGACATCGTGGGGCCTACTTAGGCTTAGCATGAAAATTGTGTCAAAACAAAACATCTCGCTCTGGAAAGGAAGAGGAAGGATGATGAGAATTTTCCACTGGACTCGTGCACGCACAGTGTATTCAAAGGCCACACATTTTAGCATAACATGGTCACGTGTGCTCATTGCATCCTGCACCAAACGCTCTAAAAACTTGCGAGAACATGCGATGATTTCCCACCGAAGGACTGTCTTGGGTGCACTGTCCCAATTCAAGGCAAATTCTCCGCTGGGCCAAGGCGCTTAAAAACTACCCCTGTCGTGTTTCTTTTGAAAAGAGGAGTTTGCTTGGCCCAAAAATTGTGGGATTGTGTAAGCATGGCCCAGTATCAACTTTCTAGATTCAGGGGCTCACATCCTAGGACAAAGCAGACAAAAAATGCTATATAAAAAAATTGTCCGAACGGTCTGAGAAAGTGGAGGGATGTCATTTGAAAAATGGCTGCTGTCAGACTTTGGAACGTTAACTTGTTTTTTTTTGGGGGGGTGAGTTTTGTTCTTGATGGATATTTAAAAATTTACTGGCTTATCTTCTAAGATTTGAATATTTGAAATCTGAAGGACCAGACATCATATTGTTGTTGTGTTTTGTTTTGTTTTGTTTTGGGGCTCCAAACTTGGTTGATTTTACACTGTTTTCAGTGGGGCTGGTAGTAGTGCAGTACATCTTCTAAAGCACGCCCTCTCTTGCTCCCACTCTGAACGGAAAGTGTAAAGTTGGGCGTTATACTACGGAAAATTTATTGACTGTATTTGCAGCGCCCAGATGTAAACTGAACAGTCCACAGCAACTCAAAAACTAAATTCAAGAAACCTAAAAGCGCTTTTTTAATTTATTAAATTGCTTACTGAATTGCTAACTAGTTGATTGCTGAATAAGTAAGGAACAGCTAAGTTACAAACTCCGAAAAATGTTCTTTCCTTTCCTTTAGTTTACATTCTAAACAAAGGGGTGTTGTTAAACATTCTGGACTGGCAAAATTCGGTCACTCTTCCATTTTCAAGCCCTCCTTGGGCCGGCCTGTGGGTGACTAGAAAGTGAGTGGCCTGTTTACCTTAGCTTTCGGCTTCGTGAAACAGGATCATCTTCTGGTCACTCACGGTCCCTCGAGGCGCATATACGTGTACTTGTGACCTTATGTATGAATAACACTTCTGAATAAAATTTTGCTTGTCGTATGAACTTGGTGACCTGGTTTTGTTCTTTGGTGCATGTCTTTCACATATAAGCTGTTAAACTTTCCTAGAAAATACACAACATTCGTCATGTGGTTTCCACCTATGTTTTTTTTTCCTGGAAATACTCCATTTGATGTCGACACAAATACGAAACAGGAAGCATATGCTCAAGATAAAAAGCGGCTTTCATGATTGTAACATGAAAAAAGTTGGTTGGGTTTCCTTTTGTTTTATTCATCTACCTTTTTCGAGGAAGAAAATGTAATTTGATAGAGACGTAAATACGAATCAGGAAGAACATACCAACGAAAGCCAACTGTAACCAAACACATTGAGCGCACTCTGGAATAACTGAAGGCCCCAGTGCCCCTGCCAAGTACTCTATATGCGCCACTGCTTTAATGTGTTGAGAAATGAAATTGTATTAAAGGGATGTTGGTGCAAGGGTAGAAAGCTCAATAGCAGGCTGACCAGACTTTTAGGCTTTATAATTGTGGACAAAACGCAGGATTTGCAATATATTTTCTTGATATGTAGCTCTTATGAACGTAGAGCGGAGTTGCTCCCATGGGGATCCAATTTTTTCTAATTACATAATTAAAAATTAAAAAAAAATTTCGGCCAAATGCAAAAACCTCCTGTTAATTTGTCTCTTTGTGGATGCTGAACAGCCTAGTTTAGTCACCTTTAACATGGGGACTTCCCCTGAGCTGAGTAATTCCTTTCCAGAGCCTGCCTCCAGCCAAGTCCCATGGGGATTGTATGTAAATATCTAAGCCACGTGCTGATAATGGTTATTGACAAACCAAGTGCCTGGGCAAGCCTGGGCCTGTCTTATATCAATGGTCAGTCTCTCTAATGTGTCTTCGAGCTGTTTAGACAGCTGAGCAGTTTCACTGCTTTGGGGGGTGTCCAATTTTTGTTTTTGACTTGAAATAGGGCACCGTGACCATACTCTGACCTTTATTTTGTGCGGGTTTTTTACTTGTAGGCACTTTGGGACACCCTCTGATCAATTTAAATGCCAGTAGAAGGGAATGTGGATTTGGGAAGAGGGTTATAAGGACAGGATCTCAATTGTATCATGTCCGAGCATTAACCCTAAAAAGTAGGTCCTGTGCAGCCGAGAGATAAAATAGCTAGGTGGGTGCAGTAGTCAGGCCGGACCCAACCCCTCCTAGCTGGTCTCTATAATCTCTACAGCTTGGTATAAGACGTGAGAGGCCCAATAATGTTTAACGCCTGTGCTCTCAGGCCTGTGTTTGGTCAAAAAGAACGCCATATTTTCCCTTGATCCCTGGCCTCTGTAACTTGGGTTTTGGTGTAGCCATTCCCCAGTCCTTAGGGGCGCATATGGAGGTGTACTATGTGACCTCATTGCCAGTTCATACATTTTTTGCGTATGATACAATTATGACCATTCCAAATGACAAGTGTGTGAAGTTAGAATCGAAATAATCATACCTGTCGTTTGAACCTGAAAACATGGTTTTGTTCTCCGTTGGTTTTTAAGATATTTTTGGCTGTTTTCCTTTCCTGTTGAACTTTGATATACGCAAATATAAATCAGGATGCATGTGCCAAAGATTACCAGCGGCATTCATCGTTTTTAAATCAAAACAAGTTGTGTTCGTTTCCTTGTGTTTTATTCATATACCTTTTTTATGTTTCTTTCCCAGAAAACCCCCATTTGATACAGATGTAAATACGAATCAGTATGGCTTAATCTTTTTAACATGAATAAGGGTTGTTTTAGTTTCCTTGTTTAGAATTCGTTAGTCTTTTTGGTCTTTGTTTTCAAGAAATATCCAATTTGAAATAGATGGCAATACGAATGAATACCGTAAGTACCTGCCAAAGAAAACGACGGTTTCAAATATTTTCAGCAGTTGTCATTGTTGTTTTTCTGTTAATTTCTTTGCACAAATTCTCTTCAGTCACTTACGTCAAATAGGCCAAACCCTTACCTGGTCTGAATGAATCCATATTACAAAGTATACATTTTAGAAAGCATGATAAGTGGGGCACCTATATTGAATAACCCAATGTGTTTGCAAAGATTTTGCTCATATTCTGATGTTCGTCTATGGCAGGTCCAACTATGCTGCGCTGTCTGTATAACGATTCGGTAACAAAATTGTAGAGAGAATTGAGAATTAATAAATGTTGACCAATGACACGTTTTATAGAAAGCTCAGTCGTAGAAGAATTGACCAACAGAACTGGCACGAATTTTTCAGAACCAAATGACGAAATCAAAACGCTTTTTGTACTCATAAAAATGGGCAAAATGTTTTCCCCCAGAACACCATCAGTAGCGTTTTTACCTAAATGTTTTATATTTACCCCTTGTGTCCTACTTGTAAGAGTTGGTTACTTTTTAGAAAAAAAAAAACCCAGCTGGAAAAGAACTGGTCTCTAAGCTTTTCATCTCTTCAGTTGAATATTCGATACCTTATATTGCTACAGATGAACACGCCGATTTGCCCGTTGGAGGAAAGCTCTCAGTGAAGGGGTAATTTACTTAAAAGAGGGGCGCCCCCATGTGGCACTGATCGGCCTAAAAACTCCATCTACAGCTATTAGAAGGAAGTTCTTAGTACAATGTATGTATATAGGCTCAACTCTGGGCCCTTGAATTAAGTTTACAATTCTTCAAAAACTGTAGTCAAATAATAAAAGTTACACTTTTTTATCAGAACCTCTTATGATATGATTACAAATTAAACTTCCTTAGACTTGGCACTTGACTGACTGTAGGCCTCCAACAAAATAAACTCGTAGCTAGAAGTGTGCATATTCGGGCATGTGACCGGGCGGATAAGTCTCCGCTGCTCTTCGTCGAGACTTTATAACATATCAACTTGAAACCTGACACGAAAATCAATCAACCCTTATGCCCTGATGCGCGCATACAAGTGTGACGTAACGATGATGTCACCATACAAGCGGTTTTAGTCTCAAAATTGCCGCTGCACTATCAACTATATCTCATGACTCGAGGAAAGTGGTGTTCATATTTTGAGATCTGATACATTTTTTGAAGTGGAAATGTCTGATGGCCTATGCTTCCGGGCTTAATGAATAGTCAAAGTTCAGAGACCTTTCTTAATAAGGCGCCAAACAATGCACGGTCGATATATATTCCAAACAATTTTGAGATGTTAAAGTGACAACTCGTGCTAAAAATGTTTATGTCGAGTTTTGTGCACGACGCCATCAGAATCAACTTAAAAGTGATTGACAATCAAAATGAAGAGAAATATTTTCAGCTACAACTTGTGAAGTGAATGACGCGGCATATTTATGTTTAAAGATCTGGTGGAGCATAATGATTGTGTGCTACATTACTGACTGCAACAGAAAGCCACGTCTTCCAGGATAGCCAGAAGTGCCATAGCAAGAGATACTAAAACAAACCGAAGAATTTTTCTTCACCAACCACATTAACAAAATGTTTTATAAAACGTCATGCTGAGCACTATACAAGGGTGTAGTCCTAAATTCAGGTCCCATTGAAAACTGGGTAAAATCAGCATTGTTCGGGACCCAATAACATGAGGACCAACATCTCTGAGGCATCTGAAACACACGTTAAATTATTGTATGGTCCATAATCTTTCACTTTCTTTTCAATTTTCTGTGGGTTAACCGGTTACATTTTGAGTTATTCCCTCAAAACAAAATTACTCCCCAAAAAGTTATTTTTCCAAAGTCTGGTTGCAACCGTTTTTCAAGTGACAACCCTCAACTTTCTCGGGATCTTAGGACCATTTTTCAACAGTATTTTTCAGTCATTCTGCTCTCAGATGAAAGCCCAAAGACCCAGGGAGTTGATTCTGGAAAAGATTTACACAATCTCACCATTTTGGGGGCCATACAATCTTCTTTCTCAAAAGATACTGTGAGGGCACTTTTAATGCTAATGAACTGGCCAGAGATTCTCGCTTGAATTATTGGACTGCACCCACAAGGATTACTAACGTCATAACATCAAAGAGGCCCTCTTGCGACGCATCGCAGACTATGATTTTACATTTGAGATTTGATAAAATATCTCGTCCAAAACAAACATATTTTTATGTGACATTTCATACTAATCATTCATCATCCCGGAAGTTACATGTAATTCTTGTGGGAACAGTGAGATCAGCTACATTTTCCAAAACCATGCGCAAATCTCTGTAACGTCACCAAACCAGAATCAATTTCACTCAGTTAGTACATAATATCACTCATGTGATACAAGAACTACCACATCACGTCTGATCACTTTTGCTTATTTGTAGGAACAAGATTGTAAATGTCACCTCAAGATCGTGGATTAATAATTTAACACATATTGCTGTAGCGTTTATTAGTATTCAGTGGGTGAGGAAGTTGCGAAGCTAAAATGGCTTTAGACGGAAATAAAGTTACTTGTTTACAGGGAGACAGAACGCAGTGTAGCCACGTTATATACGTCAACGACAGAAATGTTCCCCCCATCTCCATCAGAACGACAGAAGGAACAAGATAGTAGGGCAGTAGACTTGCCTAAAAATCCTCTGTCGACAGGCAAATATCAGGTTCCCTCGTCGACCACACCCGCGACTCATGGACCAAAGCACAGTGGCACAGATCCTGGTCACAAGTCCACTCCCTCCCTTCAATCAGGCAACACATCAGTCATTTTGATAGGAGGTGTTGTCGCCGCTGTATTCTTACTTCTTGTCATTGCGTTTCTCCTGTACTTCTTACTTTTCCATAATCGACGCAAAGCAGACACCAACCACGCCCGTAAGACACCTTGGGCTCAACGGAGCGAGTCAGGCGCGGCTGAAAGCCGTACATCAGCAGAGACACAGCTAGATCTTGGTGACGTTGCTAAAGCATGTCCGCAACCGACGACTGCGGGCACAAGGCTGATGGAACCACCCAAACAATTGACAGCTCTGGAAGTGACCGAGGATTCGAAACAGCATTCAAGCGCCAACAAAGACCAAGGTAAAGCCGACGAATCTCTAGCTAAGGATGGTGCAAAGCTGAACACCAATCCTATAGAAACAGAGGGTAAGAGTAAGAGTCATACCATGCGAGGGAAGAGTGCTGAGGCTTTGTATGCCATGCCTGATAAACAGTTCCTCAAACTAAAGGCAAAGGACTCCTCTCAAAAAGCTAATGGACAGAACACAAAGAAGCCCAAGATATCGGGGCAAAAGTCTCGTGACGACTGTAAGAAACCGATCATTGCTGTCAAACTGTACTCAGGACTGAGACGTGCAACTACCAACCAATCGTCAAGCGATGTAAAGCCGCCCCGGGTTGTACCGTATCACGTCGCCAAAGGACGAGCGGGTGCACCCTCCCAAGAGGCCCTAGAGCCGGTGAGCGATGCCCAGGAAGAGTCAAAGAATGACGACCCAGGACAGAGGAATGTGGAAAATCTGGTTTATGCCGACCTGGATCTGCGAGGAAAGGATCGAGGTGAAGCAGAGGGAGCAAGCATCATCTGTACCGAGGAAGAGACTCTCTACGCTGATATCGTCAACAAAGGCGCACTGGGTAATTTAAGATAGAGAATCCAACACCTCGCATACTGGAAATACGACGACGACTGCGACAGCTACTCCAGTCGGGAACAGGTCTGAATCGTTCTTTTGGGATTATGGTTATCTCTGTTGTTCTAAAATCAAACTAAAAATCAAACTCAAAAATGAACAAATATGGTTTCAGAATTTAACCTTTAATTGTTACTATAATTACATGAGTACAATTTATAAATCTTACGTAATGATGATATTGACACAGTTAACCAAGAATTGTTTGTACCATTTAAACACAGTTGAAGGTTGTATCTTTTGTGAACAATTAACTTCTTTTAAGAAATTAGGAAATGTGACATTTTCCATGTTTCATCTCACACCAGATATTAGAAGTCGATGCATTAAATATCCATGATTTGGGTGTAGTAGATTTAATGTTATTCTATTTCCTTGTAATGTGTAACAATCGGAGTCATCTTGTTGCTTATTTTAACCACTGACCCAATATCTCAATCTTGTGATCTTTAAATAAGGGCGTGTAATTGTAAATGACATTCTAATTTGGGCTTGTAACAGTGTTTGTGGCAGTGTTACATATCAATTGTAAATTCGGCCGTGACCGACTCGTTTTTATTTATTTTTTTTTTTTGGTAGTTTCTACATTTTAGCAAACCAGGCACGTAGTCGTAGCCTCAGCAACAGTGCCGTTTCGGTCCAAGCAAATATAAACATTTTGCAGTGGCACAAACACGCACATTCTGCAGTGAAAATGTGACACGCGCTTTTCATGTCAACCGTTTCTTCCTTATTTTGACTGCTTTTTACTTTCCGCTTATCATGTTTGGAAATTTCATTTTTATTTAAAATGTCATTTCACGGTCATTATTACTTCAACGTTTTGCATGCAGGCATTTCTAAGGCTAGTTCTTGAGGCGCCTTTCCATATGAGCCAAGCGTTGCGCATCCGTCAGAATCGCTCCCGGAGAAACTGTGACGGCCGAATGCAATGCACAAGTGTGTTCTGTGAATAGAGTCGATTTGTGTGTCCGTCAAAGTGAAACGCATGAACGCATCGTCATAGTAACGCACCCCAAAAACGTGGGTATGGAAAGGCACCTTTGGGGAGTTGGTCAAGGCGTTGTTCAAAGATTGCCAACATTGCGGGATTCACCCTCATAAAACAAAGAGGATGGACAAACGGGTTTCTATGGTAAAATTTCAAGTATTTTCTGCTCCCCCTTCAAGTATCTTGCAAATTTTCTTTATTTTGGGGAACGTTGCGATATTCAGACGTTCTGATTTTTGAAGTTGATACAGAAAATTGTATTTGACCTTCTGTCAAAGTGATCGTTTTTATGGTGTATCTTATTTTCTAACGTCTCAACTTAAGGTTTGTCGTTCTGGATAGTTACGAGTTTGTCCTGAAGGTTGGCATTTTTAGTAGCGTACTCTTAAAGAACGTATTTGTTTAGTGTATGCTGAGACTGATCAGATAAGTGGGTAAATCCAAGTCACAAACGGGAAGTTCCCCGACACAAAAACACAAAACCAATTCAATTCTGTGAAAAAATAATAAATGCAGATTCCGACGTCAGATGAGAGTACAGCAAAGTGGAAGGGTTCACACCTCAACAACCTCCCAGTGTACCCATCCTCCCGACAACTAATCAACTTGTTTCTGATTATGCTAGAGACCGGCCCCTCTGTTTGTCTTCCATGCCCTGAACGTGGAAACTCGTCCTTTATTTTAGCCATATCGGGATGGACTGTCATCACTATGATCTTTGTCGCAGTCTTCATGTACTTTTTTGTTTCCAAAGCGCGGTATCAGCTGAGTCCATGTGCAAACTGCAATCAACGTCCGACTGGAGACGCGGCTACATCTTCGACAGACAGCAAGGAGGCTGACACGTACATGGATATGCTGCCGACTGGAAGTGAGCACTCCTCCCGCCCTATGCAACGTCCAACTGGAGACGAGGCAAAGGGTGTCACTGAAGGCAAAGGAAGCACATACGTACATGGATCTGCTATGGACTAAGAGTGGACGTGCTTCAAGGTGTCCATGTGGGAAATCAGGTCATGTCATCAGTGGACGGAGTCGAAGTGCTGAGACTACTACACACACAGACGAAACTGGACCTGCAGTCCATTATGAGGTAGCTGGGTTGAAGCGAGAGACAGATTCAGAGGAGCACATCAACGAAGAGTCGGAAACATGAATGGCATAAAAAGACCTAATAAGAATGGTTATTATTCTAATCATAAAAAATTTTTGGAAGCCAAAGAAACTTTATGTTTCGGGATCAAATTACACTTTTCAAATGCTTTGTATCCGCTATCTTCACAAATGCAAGTTTCAGACTCCATTGTTTAAATTTAAAGACCAAAACTGCATTTATAGCTTTCGTACTTGAGATTTTCGTGGTTGAAATGACTTCTCATTACACAGATCAACTCTAATCGATCTCTGTTTCAGACTTGTGGCTCCCCTGCAGCCATTTATTATTGTGATCAGCCGGAAAACTTGACGACTGTCACTGCTTAGTTGGATTGTTAGAAAAAACAAGAAGACAAGAGCACAGATATTCAAATTCCAATTTGGGGTAGGGAAGCACACGCATCCAAGTGTGTATTTGCCTGCAACTGGGGACCCCCTATTGTTCCTCTTTTGTTTGTACTAACTTTTTTAGAAGACCACCCATATGTTTTGTACACAGTTGTCAATCGGGGACCCTCTGTCAATCGGGGACCTTATTGTCCGCTATTGTTCAGGGTCCCCAATTGAATGCAGAAACAAACTCACAAACCCCTTCCACAATAGTTCTCATTTTGGTGTTCAGAGAAGGCACTGATCACTGCATGTATGCAGTGCCTTGTCTAGACTTTTCATGTGCAAATCGATGTGCGCCCTCATTTAAAAGTGGCAGAAGGCTCTTCTACAGGAGCTGTAAGTTGAGTCGTATAGGCCTACCTTCGAAATATTAATTGTTTTGAAAAGGCAATGTCCTCCAACTTTTCCTTCACAAAATATGATTTTTAAAATAACTTCTTTAAATTCCATTTGTAAAACATCTGCACAAATGGATTCAAACAAGAAGGAATGGTATTGTAAACGGGTTTGATCGTACATGCAGCAATGTTTTTAGCAGGTGTCATTATCAAATTTGTGTTGCAGTAGAATTCGGTCTTTGTTCCTTGAATGGACTCCAAGCCTCACATGCAGCGTGTTAGTGGTTATTTTTCTCTGCTTCACCGGACATGCGTGGTTGAGCATATTTAATACTCTCAGTTTTTCTAGGAAGGAAGTAAGTAGAGTTGTAACTTAAAAAGACCGGTGGTGTTAACTCATAAAGCGGGAGTCTGGTCGACATTAATCATTGAAAGATTCTTGCTTGTTCAGTACGAATCGGTAATTTTCTTTAGCAATTTAATTGATATCAAAGTGTATCTTGAGTTGTTTCACTTTGGTGGTAATTTGTTGGTACTCGAAGATGCTCCAGTAAGCGCAGTCCTGGACGTGGAAGTATAAACTAGGGGTTGCTTTTGTAAAAAGTTTATCTCATGTTTGCGCCGGCTGGATAAGAATCGCAATGTTTTGGCTTCGGACTGTACTCGTATTGATTTGTGGAGGAGGCACGGGAGGTATCTACACGACGATTCCGGAGAGTACCCTGGCTGTAGTGGGAGACAATGTCACACTGAGCTGTACACTCAGCGTTCAGGCATGTGAACCTTCTTCAAATCCATCTTATGTACTTCGCTGGGATCGTCATAATGCTGGAGTTCATCCGGGATACATTTCCGAATGCAGGATGGTGTATGAAGAATACCAGGATAGATATAATGTGGACTCATTAGATGGCAATAATTGGACATTACAAATCAGAAATGTTCAACGAAGTGATTCTAGCAGAAAGTATCGGTGTATCTCTCTGCAGGCTGGAGAACTAGTTGGTACGTCACCATTTGCCATGCTCACAGTAGTAGACCCAGTCAACACAGAGGTCCACCCGCCCCTCCAAAGGAAAAAAAAGGGCCAAGCAGCTTCCTTCACCTGCCGTGCTCACGTACAAGTGGGGGACTCGTTTGCTTGGTTCATAAACACAAACGGCATTTGGACTGATATACAGAACTCTGACAACTTTAAACTCAATGACAATGGAGACACCCTCAAAATTCGACAGTTACACATGCAGCAAAACGGCAGTCGGATTGCATGTGAGGTTGTCCGGGAATCGACCTCCTTAACAAGGCAGGGGCAAACTGCCTTGCTAATAGTTGGTCCCAGCGAAACGGTTAACACAGCCGGACTTACTACTGAAAGTTTGTCTGAAAAAACCTTACCAAGTCATGGTGAAGGAAATACTGCAGAGTCATCGCTGACCTTCACAGCACCAACAATCCAAGGAGTCGACGTCACCCCTGATGGCGAAAAACCATCCATCCAACCCACATCTCACCAATTCAGTCCCACAGATGACCATTTGAAATCCTCAGCTAAATCTCCAAACAACCTACCAAAGTTTGAGAAAGAAGATAATTCCAATTCCTCCGGCCAGCCATCAATATTTGTAATTGGAGGTATTGTTGCCGCTATCTCCTTACTACTCGTCATCGCATTCCTCCTGTACTTCTTGCTCTCCAAAAGCCGAGGCAAACCAGATACCAACCCAAACTGCCAGTCACATGGAACTCAAGACAAGGAAGCACGCTCCAGAGAAAACGGCACAACGGAGACAAGGCTGGGTATTTGTGACGATTCGCCTACAAGTTCACAACCGATCTGTCTGGACACAGAATCAGGCGAACCACCCAAATCGTCGACGACAGTGGAAGAGGTTCAGGACTCGAACCAGCTGTCAAGCCCTGAGCAAGACCAAGGCAAGGCCTCTAAAATCCCAATAAAAGACGTGGCTGAACTGAACGTTGTTCTCATTACAGTAGAGGCTGAGAAGAAGAGTCAAACAATGGGAGGGAAGAGTACTGAGGTTTTGTACGCCATGCCTGATAAACGATTCCTGAAAACAAAGACAATTGGTTCCACCAGGAACTCTTCTCAAAAGGTCGATTTGAAAAATACTGAAAAACCCAAGGAATCAAAGCTTGAACCTCGAGCTGAATCAAGTCAGGGTCTTGAAGATAGAATCCAAAAACGACCTGAACCAGAGAAACCCACCATTGCTGTCAAACCATTCAAGCGTGAGGCACAAGCCCCGTCCAGTGATGTCAAACCGCCACTCGTTGTGCCATTTCACCTGTCCAAAGGACGAGCGCCTTCGTCCTCTACAAACGCTTCCGAGTCGATGGATAAAACAACGGAAAAGGCAAATGGAGACGACCCAAAACGGAAGAATGTGGAAAATCTGGTCTATGCCGACCTGGATCTGCGAGTAAAGGATCGACGTGAGGCGGAAGGAGCGAGCATCGCCTGTATCGAGGAAGATACTCTATACGCTGATATCGTGAACAAAGACACGCTGGGAAAGTTGAGATGAAGACACCAAGAGGTACGGCCACTCGTCAGAAAAGCATTGCAAGTCAAACGAAACGACTCTGAATCTTTCATGTAGGATTGCAGCTATATCTCTGTTCTTGCATAGTTGTACACAAAGAGGAACAAATAAAATATGTCTTGTCAAATGCATCTAAATTAATTCCTTGTGCACAGGCCTCAAAACTGGCCTGGATAAATATTTACCATTTTTGATGTCATGCCCTAAGAATTTCAAGAAACTCAGATGATTACGATGTAGTTGGAAATGTGGTTGTAACTGACATGTGCAATTACGTGTTTAGGGCAGAAAAACACTATTCATTCTGCAGCTCGAATTAAAGTAAAATTCAATCACGGGAAATTGGTTCATGGTAAATATTGTGTACCAAAATGACGTCTTGCTGGGTGACTTTGCGACTGCACCATGCGACATGCAACGATGTATAATTTCATTTCCCCTTGACGGCAGGATGTCGTCATTGGTCCCCTGATCTTACCCAGCGCTGCGAGAGGATATAACACTGTAAACCATTCACCTGTGTAAATCATAAATTAGATCCGAAAATACGGCTTTTAAGAGCAGGTACAAAATTGTCGGACAGAAATTGATTCGCTTTAACCAGGCCCAATTTATTACACATCTTGTTTTAAACAATACGTCATTATTTTCAAGGTGTTTTTTTTTTTTTTTGCGTTGGGGAGATGTTAATTATATATAACGGGTTTGCCCTTACCCAACGTGTATTAATAAGCACTGTATGCTCAGTGCTTGTCCGAGAGCTTGCGAAAAAAACCTCACAAGCTTACTCGGGTGGGACTCGAACCCACGACCTCCTGCTTACTAGTGCAGATGTCTTGACCACCGAGCTTGCCGGGGTCGGCTGGCCGGTCCGAGTCAAATGAAGCAGCGGGTACCGAGAACTATTTTCAAGATGTATTTTTTGCGTAAGGGGGTAAGCTTCCTTTCTCCTTGTGTTTGTAACACTTACTGAATCAGAAAACAAATTGAAGACATGTGCTTTACGGTTGACTGTTCTCTATTTGATATTCTCAAGTCCAATTAGGCTTTTTCAAAAAGTTTCAAACTAAAGCGGAGTATTATAATGTCTCACCTACATGTAGATTAGTCACAAAGTCATGTGTAATGTGTCGGGGAATTTGATACATCTTAACATTTTCTGTGGATTGTAGGCCTACTCAGAGTTATGTTTAGAAATTTACACACTGTTGCCAGTGTATTGACGTATTTACGCAGGAATTCCCGAAGGCTGGGAACGAGGTTAAACAGTAGAACGTACATCACTCAATGGGTATTTAAAAAAATTAAAGAAAAGAATAAGCGTTGTTTTTTCTACGCCTTATGTCAAAACTCAACGCTACTTGAATTCCTGTAGAAAAAAACCTGCAAGAGACGTTAGAAACTTTGTTTCCAACAACTTTGGACAGGCAACATCCTTGACGTGTAAAGGCTCTTTCTTGTAGCTAGAATTCCGATCTTGTAAAACAAAAACACAGATCTGTAAATTGTACAAAATTACTGACGATTCCAGTTATCGAAATGGGAAATATCAGTTACGGAACTGACATCGGTACATTTCTTCAGACAAACGTGTTGAGCGTAACTGTGTATCAAATGTTGCGAAAGGGAAAGTAATATGTTTGAAGTCGGAAGGAAATAATAGCCAGACTGTGGACTAGATTTGTTTCGGCAAC
Source organism: Acanthaster planci (assembly GCF_054643075.1). Classification (NCBI taxonomy): domain Eukaryota; kingdom Metazoa; phylum Echinodermata; class Asteroidea; order Valvatida; family Acanthasteridae; genus Acanthaster; species Acanthaster planci. Next base: position 12,718,652 of record NC_141791.1, read on the forward strand.
TTGTCCGAAGTAAAATAACCTTAAAGGTAATATTTAAAGGAACTGACAATTTTAACTGCATTTTGAATATTATTCCCAAGGAGTTCACCTTTTCACAAACTGGATTTTCGTATGTAGAGCAAGGGTTGTTTGAATGTACATATCGTATGTATTGTAGATGCTGTTTGCTCTGTGATTTCTTCTTGTTCCTTTCATTATCGCAGATTTGAAGTGTCCTTGCACTATACTTTTCATGGAGTTTTGCGATGGCAGCTATCTTTACTACGTGTATCTATAAGTGTATCTTTTAAGCAGTTAATGGGAGGCTAAAAACAAGAAAAATGATTACTTTAATGTAATATACAGATTTATGCTATTGGTTTGGGCACTTACATACGTTATGATTTATAACGGGGATAGTATATCGGCTGTTTTTATGAAATTCTTGGAGGTGGCAAAAGCCGCTTTCCTTTTTTAAAAATGCATCTATAAATGACAGGTGAAACGTTAGGGACTTTCATCTCTTGAGTTAAAATAATACCTTTATTTGCGCCTTGTTATATATTTACGCAGATGTCTAATTCTGTAGCATATAGTATTTATTGTATTGCTGTATGGAAATGATTTTGACGTTGTACGCAGAAGAATTTGCCGTGAATTGAATTAATAATTAAGTTTTACAAGATCGTTGGGAATGTGACAGGTCCTAAGTTCAATTGCAAAGTTTTTAGGACATCTGATATAAAACGCAACCTTAAAAATTCATTGTTTTGTGAGATATATTTATGGTATTTAGATTATTGTGGACTTAGTGTATTATTTAATGTTACTCAGCGTGCTTAAAATGGAGTTTACTGATTAGTTCATTTTGTGTTTTCTTTTGGTGTGGTTTTCAGAGTTGTCATAATTCTTGTTAATAAGTTCCTGTACTCAAGAATTTATCAACAGAACTGGGACGAATTTTTTAGAGCCAAATGGCGAAATGAAAACATTTTCTCACTCTATACCAAAATGACCAAAATTTTCTACCCCGAGAAAATTATCAGCATCATTTCATCGAAACGTTCACGTCCTCCCAATTGTAGAAGTTGGTAATTTTACAAAACAAAAGCTGGAGAAAACCCGGTCTGCTTTTTTTTTCATCTGTTGTGTGCTCGACACTTTTGTACTGCTAAAGATGAGCTCCCCGATTGGCTCGTTGGAGGAAAGCTCTCAGTGAAGGAACCAATCGCTAGGAATCGATTCCCCGAAACGTAAAATTAGTTGTTTTTGATAACAGTAAAGGAATGTCAAGTGTGACAAAGAGGAATCAGAGTTGGTACTCAATGGAAGTGCGCCCTCATGTGGCAGTGATCGGTCTGTAGAACCTCCATCTACAGCTATCAGCAGGACGTTTAAGTTCTTATTACTGAGGCTCAACTCTGGGCCCTTTGACTAAAGTTCACGATTCTTTGGTAATTGGAAACAAGTAATTCTAATTTTACACATATTTAAAAATCCGGGAGGTCCAACGAATGCAAATTAGATAAAGGTTTATTAGACTTTTGGCACATGACCAACTATAGGCCTCCAGCAAATTCTTTTAACATGTTTGACTCGAAGCAATTAAGGAATGTGCATTTTTAGAGAATCGAGCACCACTGTGCCCCAGTAACATACCGGTACATGTCACATAACGGTAAATGTGGACAAAATCTCAGTAGTTTGGGTGTTAAATTTGTTTTTTCATCGACAGAGTAAACACTAAAAATATTACGACTGCAGATTGAAATGTCAGAAATTAATGAAGTTGTAAAAATTTCGCTGCCGCTCTTCATACAGAGAGACCTACTTCTCAAAACAATACATCACAGAAATAGCAAAGAATCAGTGAAAAAACTTCGACTGTTCTGGAAATCAATGAATTTCTAAATTCAGAAGTCCCCATATCTTTCCGTCTTTCAGTAATTTGCGTGCAACTTTTATTAATACGTGTGTTGGTGAAGGTACAGATGAAAATAAAGCTGCACATTGAAAACATTAAAATCATTATGGGGGTGACCTGTGTGTACCAAATTGTCCTAGCCATTTGTCAGTAACAATACACTCCCAGATAAAGTCTAAGCTAAAATAACTCCTTGCAGTGGCGTATCCAGCAGGTGGGGGCGGTGGAAAACTTGCCCCCCACCACCACCCCACGGATTTTTTTTTTTACAAATCATAGTTTGTGAGTAGGAAAGAAAGTAATCGGTATATTTATTTGTCAAATATTAGCACCAACACCTCATGAAAACAACTAAAGTTGATATTTTGCTACCCCAACACCATGCTGAATGAGCCCGAATCTGCATTCGCCTTTAAGTCCCCCTCCCCTACACCAAAGGTGGATATGCTATGTGGGATTTGTTAATATTCAATGCGGAACTAATGCTTGAAAACTCCTGCAGCCATGTTTGCCCTATTACAACACGGAATGAAGTTCCCGAAATGCAACGGCTTAAACAAAGGGCAACATATATAAACCGGATGAATAGCTGCTGGTATTATTTTGCCAACAACATCAGCCCTACACTATAAAGAGCTGTGGTTAATTCAGGCATATCGCTAAACTCCATGGTGTGCGTTCTTAACAACTAAAAGGAATGTAGAACTGTCGAACTGAGACGGCATTTTCCCGCGTTTAGTGACAGTTATAACGTTAAGAAAGATTACAATGCTTACATTTGCATCCCTAGTTCTTCTTGCATCGATGTGTGGAGGATACAGTGGGCGTTTCTTCACGAGAAGTCCAGAGGATACTCTTGCTGTTAAAGGAGACAACGTGACACTGAGCTGTGCACTTAATGTAACGGCATGCACGTCGTCACCTGGACAAAGATACAACGTTCACTGGCGTAGCTCTCATGAGCAGACAAACAAAAACGAGGCCATTTCAAATTGTAACTCAACTTATTCGAAGTATAAGGGGGAATACGCCGTATCCTCACGAGGACTCGAATGGAATCTGCATATACTGAACGTTGAAAGAAATAAGAGTGGAAATTACTCTTGTTCGGTGTATTCCTGGGGCGATAGAGATGCTTACGAGTCCGACAGAGCCAAGCTGACTGTTATACTACCGATAAGGACGGCTGTGCGACCGGTCCAAGTTAATGCCATAGAAGGAGGATCAGCTTCTTTTCGCTGCCGGCCTTTTCGACAACATATCGGTATGATAAGGTATGCTTGGTACATCAACGGAACTTTGAAAGAGCAGAACATGCAGGGCAATTTTCAGGTATCGGGCAATGGACAGAATCTTACAGTTTTGCATTTGACAAAGACATTCAATAACACTTCAGTTGCGTGTAGTGTTTTTAGTGGAAATGTCAAATTAACGAGGAAGGAAAAGAAAGCCCTGTTGCTTGTTTATCCGGAGACTGGACTCAAAGAACCCACATCAGATAGAATGACAAGGCAAGATTTTGGACCGGCTCACTCCGATCGGCTGGAAGAATATCAAGGCAGTACGGCAACAGAATTGCCTAATAGATCTCCCTCAACATACGAACCTGATTTGATCTTAGTAACCCCATCTGACAATCTTCAACCCAAATCCAGCAACACACACCCCAGTGACAACTCCACGCCCTCCCTCTACTCGTCAGTCGTTTTGGTAGGTGTTGTCGCCGCTGTGTTCTTATTAGCCATTATCGTATTCTTCCTGTACTTGCTCTTCAAACGCCGAGACAAACCTGAAACCAAACGCTCCCGGAAGGAACCAGGGGTAAATATTAACAAAACGGGCACTGACCAACACCTTACAGAAGAGACCCAGCTGGACCTTGGTGGTGGTGCTCCCGCAAGTCCACAGTCAACCCCAGCGGACACTAGGCTGACTGAACCACCCAAACGACTGACAGTTGTGGAAGTGACTGATGACTGGAAGCTGCAATCAAGCGCCAACCATGACCAAGGTAAAGCCGACGAACCTCTGATTAAAGATGGAGCAAAGCTGATCACCGATCCCACTGACACAGAGGATAAGACGAAGAGTCATACAACGGGAGGGAAGAGTGCTGAGATTTTGTACGCTTTGCCTGATAAACGATTCCTTAAAACAAAGACAATTGGTTCCACCGGGAACTCTTTTCAAAAAGTCGATTTGAAAAATACTGAAAAGCACAAGGAATCAAAGCTTGAACCTCGAGCTGAATCAAGTCAGGGTCTTGAAGATAGAATCCAAAAACGACCCGAGCCAGAGAAACCCACCATTGCTGTCAAACCATTTAAGAGTGAGGCACGAGCCCCGTCCAGTGATTTCAAACCGCCACTCGTTGTACCATTTCACCTGTCCAAAGGACGAGCGCGTTCGTCCTCTACAAACGATCCCGAGTCGATGGATAAAACAACGGAAAAGGCAAATGGAGACGACCCAAAACGGAAGAATGTGGAAAATCTGGTCTATGCCGACCTGGATCTGCGTGGAAAGGATCGACGTGAGGCGGAAGGAGAGAGCATCGCCTGTATCGAGGAAGAGACTCTATACGCTGATATCGTGAACAAAGACACGCTGGGAAAGTTGAGATGAAGACACCAAGAGGTACGACCACTCGTCAGAAAAGCATTGCAAGTCAAACGAAACGACTCTGAATCTTTCATGTAGGATTGCAGCTATATGTCTGTTCTTGCATAGTTGTACACAAAGAGGAACAAATAAAACATGTCTTGTCAAATGCACCTAAATTAATTCCTTGTACACAGGCCTCAAAACTGGCATGGATAAATATTTACCATTTTTGATGTCATACCCTAAGAATTTCAAGAAACTCACATGATTACGATGTAGTTGGAAACGTGGTTGTAACTGACATGTGCAATTACGTGTTTAGGGCAGAAAAACACTATTCAGTCTGCAGCTCGAATTGAAGTAAAATTCAATCACGGGAAATTGGTTCATAATGAATATTGTGTACCAAAATGACGTCTTGTTGGGTGACTTTGCGACTGCACCATGCGACATGCAACGATGTATAATTTCATTTCTCCTTGACGGCAGGATGTCGTCATTGGTCCCCTGATCTTACCCAGCGCTGCGAGAGGATATAACACTGTAAACCATTCATTTGTTTAAATCATAAATTAGATCCGAAAATACGGCTTTTAAGAGCATGTACAAAATTGTTGGACAGAAATTGATTCGCTTAATCCAGGCCCAATTTATTACACATCTTGTTTTAAACAATACGTCATTACTCAAGGGGGGTAAGCTTCCTTCCTGCTTGTGTTTGTTACACTTACTAAATCAGAAAACAAATTGAAGACATGTGCTTTACGGTTGACTATTCTCTATTTGATATTCTCAAGTCCAATTACGCTATTTCCAAAAGTTTCAAACTAAAGTGGAGTATTGTAATGTCTCACCTACATATACATTAGTAACAAAGTCATGTGCAATGTGTCGGGGAATTTGATACATCTTCACACTTCCTGTGGATTGTAGGCCTACTCAGAGCTATGTTTAGAAATTTACACACTGTTGCCAGTGTATTGATGTATTTACGCAGGAATTCCCGAAGGCTGGGAACGAGGTTAAACAGTAGAACGTACATCACTCAATGGGTATTTAAAAAAATTAAAGAAAAGAACGAGCGTTGTTTTTTCTACGTCTTATGTAAAAACCCAAGGCTCCTCGAATTCCTGAAAAAGACTGCAAAAGAAGTGGAAAAGTTTGTTTCCAACATTTTTGGACAGGCAACATCCTTGACGTGTAAAGGCTCTTTCTTGTAGCTAGAATTCCGATCTTGTGAAACAAAAAACACAGATCTGTAAATTGTATAAAATTACTGACGATTCCAGTTATCGAAAGGGATAATATCAATTACGGAACTGACATCGGTACATTTCTTCAGACAAACGTGTTGAGTGTAACTGTGTATCGAATATTGCGAAAGGGAAAGTAATATGTTTGAAATCGGAAGGAAATAATAGCCAGACTGTAGACTAGATTTGTTTCGGTAACTTGTCCGAAGTAAAATAACCTTAAAGGTAATATTTAAAGGAACTGACAATTTTAAATGCATTTTGAATATTATTCCCAAGGAGTTCACCTTTCCACAAACTGGATTTTCGTATGTAGAGCAAGGGTAGTTTGAATGTACATATCTTCTGTATTGTAGATGCTGTTTGCTCTGTGATTTCTTCTTGTTCCTTTCTATATCGCAGATTTTAAGTGTCCTTGCACTATACTTTTCATGGAGTTTTGTGATGGCAGCTATCTTTACTACACGAAGACATGTTTGTCTATGTCTGAGTGTTGAAGCAACGTCAGAAATATGTGTGTTGGCATTCACTAAGTTCAGGGACAAGTTCTTTTCTTAGGGAGATTTGAGCCGAGTTGTGGGGACATTTCTGAGTCCCCACAATGCTTTCGGTCACCACAAAATAAGCGAAATGTCGAGTGTATGTACCCACAACTACAGTACGGGAGTACATGTACTTTTGATTGACGGTTTGTAGTATTTAAGCGTATCTTTTAAGATACCCGCGCAGTTAATGGGAGGCTACAAACAAGAAAAATGATTACTTTAATGTAATACACAGATTTATGCTATTGGTTTGGGCACTTACATACGTTATGATTTATAACGGGAATAGTATATCGGCTGCTTTAGAGAAATTCTTGGAGGTGGCAAAAGCTGCTTTCCTTTTTTAAAAATGCATCTATAAATGACAGGTGAAACGTCAGGGATTTTCATCTCTTGAGTTAATGTAATACCTATATTTGCGCCTTGTTATATATTTACGCAGATGTCTAATTCTGTAGCATAGAGTATTTATTATATTGCTGTATGGAAATGATTTTGACGTTGTACGCAGAAGAATTTGCCGTGAATTGAATTAATAATTACGTTTTACAAGATGATTGGGAATGTGACAGGTCCTAAATTCCATTGCAAAGTTTCTAGGACATCTGATATAAAACACAACCCTAAAAATTGATTGTTTTAGAGATACATTTATGGTATTTAGATTATTGTAGACTTAATGTATTATTTAATGTTACTCAGCGTGTTTTAAATGGAGTTTACGGATTAGTTCATTTTGTGTTTAATTTTGGTTGTGGTTTTCAGCGTTGTCATAATTCTTGTTAAATAGTTGTTAAAAACTTGTTTTGATTGACAGGTGTCATGGTGTTTAAAAGGTCAAGGTGATTACCAGAAACGTTTGTTGACATGTTGTGCTCAATATGAGAGCAAACCGATGGCTGTATAAAAACGTTTTTTCGTTTTGCTTTTAGGCAGTTCTGAAACAGTCTGGTTAAAGAGAGTTGTAATTCAAAGTGAATGGACTAAAAATAATTTCAGTACAGTTTTAGGGTTACAGTACACAAAGCCACATTTGCCGAAGTTTAATTTTGCATAGATTGGAACGCGGAGGTAAATGTTAATTTTTTCAGAATAAAATGATTGTGCTGCAGAGACTTAGCAGTTTAGTGTTGTTTCATTTGATTTGACATGTTCTTTCATAAGTCCCTTCAGAAGCCCAGTCACAAGTCCTTTCACAAGGCCAGTCATAAGAAACGGGATAAACAGTGACTAAAGAATGCTTTCGTCACAGCTCATTTGGATAGCTTGTGAATTGGCTTGAGATTGAATGGCTTGTGATGGACTAGAATAGAAAATTGTGATGTACACGTCCCCCCCCCCTTTAGACACTAACTTAACGGACCAGTTCTATGTTTTGGCTGGGCACACAGTACTATTATCAAATTTTCCTGTCGGGTTCAAAAGTATGTCCCGGGTATTCAAATCGTAGCGTGCACCAAATATTAAAGGAAAAAGCTATAGTGTTTTGCAGTCGGAGTTTTGTCCCTTAAATTGAAGTTTGAAAAGTTCGCAGTTTGTCTTGGATCCTGTTATTCTTTCTGAGGGTCGACATGCTGTTCGAGCTGGAAATGTTTTGACTGTTGCGATGGAGATCGAAGTCACGATCCCGAAGTTCCTTGTAGAAATCAATTTGACAAGGAAACAAAAACAAGGAAATGACTGAAGGAAGAGAAAACAAGATTCATCCAGAGTGGCTGGTTTATGGATTCATGCCCAAGGTCTACCAAAACAGTGAGGCGATTTCAGTGGGGATTGTTTACCCTGAGTGTCTCTCTAAAGGGGGGGGGCAAATCTAGATGAATCCATGGTGCGTATTTGAAGTGCACTTGTTGATTTTAGTTGGCTTTAAGATTATCACTGACTTCAAAAATTCCCCCAAGTTTTTGGGGATCCAGACATCCCTTTTATTTTCCCACTACATAAAAAACATTATACAGGCCTGATTATTATTTTATTTTGCGAGCTTCACTGTGTATATGGTCCAGTGTATCAAACAAGGAAGGAAGTTAAACAAATTACCAGCCAATTAAAACTAAATTTCAAAAAGTGGATCGTCCGACATCAAATTATTTGAAGTCATGACCGAAAGGGCGCCCTTCTGAGGAGGCCTAGTCTGTACACCAAACCGTCGTGTTATTTTTTTCCTCACCCGTGTTTTCCCTCGCGGAAAGGTGTTGCATGTTGCTTTGGCTTTACGTATCCGCGTACGAATGCATGATATGTCCAGTTCTGTTTGGTATCGTGTTTCGCTGTTGAGTATCCATTCCTATTTGGTAATCTATCATTGTCTTGTAAATTGCGCCCTCTTGTGTTTTAATATCACAATAGGCAGCCACGAAAGCTATTGTCTGCGCGTGCCAAAATGCCACAAACAGCTTAGCAGAAAAAGGATGTTTTTTGATCTGTCCATCTTCATTCAACATTTCATCTCTTTCGAGCTTCTCCAACAATCAAAACCGAAAGTTAACAGGAGTACACATCTGCCAATTAGAAGGCATTATAGTCTTTCCTACTCATGATTCAGTCAGGGGAAGTTGTAAACCATGTTGGTGTTTGTGATTATTCTTTATGCTGCATCCATGTGCGGAGGCAGCGTTGGAAGTTTTTTCACGAGGCATCCCGACGAGACCGTAGCCGTGGTGGGAGACAATGTGACATTCAGCTGTTCAGTCAATACAACGGCATGCACTAACCAAAGCCAAGGGTATGGTGCTGTGCTGGAAACGTAATTCTAGTAAGATTAATCATAGGCCTACTGACACATTATCCCAATCTGATTCTGTCACCGTTTCTGATGAACGATACCAAGTAACATTAGAGAGGCAGGAATGGTCTTTACATATTCAAGGTGTTCATGAAAGTGATAGTGGAACATTCTGGTGCAAATTCTTCTGTCTTGCCGACGCTCAGTATATCGACTCTGAAGTCGCGAGACTCACCGTAACACAGCCGGTAAACACGGTTGTCAAACCAACACTTGTTAATACAACATCTGCGAATTCTATCTCTTTACACTGTCAGACGACTCAGCCAATCGAGAACATCTTTACATATCGGTGGTACATAAATGGAACATTGAAAAAAAATTCTACGCTCCCACCATTTCAGTTATTCAGCGATCATGGAAAAAATCTTATGATATCGGAGCCAAGGGCAGACTTCAACAACACCAAAGTGTCATGCAGTTTGTTGAACGGATCCTTTACGATGACGAGGCAGACACAAGCTGACTTAATCTTTGTTTACCCAAAGAATGATGTTGCTTCACAAGAGGAGACAACACCCAACACTTCGAATCGACAGGAAGATTTGTTTGGGTCGCGAACGTCTGCCGTACAGTTCACGACGACGTATTTTGATCCAACGAATGCCCCAACAGGGAGCCGATCTGCAATCCAATCTACAACCATTCGAGAAATCCCTACGATCAAAGACACAAATGACGACCCTAGGCCCTCCCCGATCCACTCTACTACTATCTTGGTAGGAGGGGCTGTTGGCGCTGTTTTTTTGCTGGTCGCCATCGCATTGCTAATGTGTGTTCTGCTTTTCAAAGCCAGCCAAGCTAGGCGCCAATCCAACCCACCCGTCACCGGGGACTACAAACGACGAACCAGGCACCTACGAAAGCGGCGTGACAAAGACACAGCTGGGTCTCGTTGCACCATCGAGTACACAAGTGATCTCTCCGCACACAAAGTCGGATGAACTACCCAAAGCATCGACAACTGTGAACGATGTTGCACAGAACTCGAGCCAGTAGTCCATTGCTAACCAAGACCCAAGTAAGGCCGATGAACCTGCATTCGAAGGCACCGCCAAACTGCATGGTGATCTCATAGAAACAAAGAAGAGTTCAACAATGGGGGGAAAGGGTATTGAGGCTTTGTACGCCGTACCGGATAAACGGTTTATCAAATCTAAGACACTTGGCGCCGTCCCCTCCAAAGACATTTCGCTAGAAGTTGGTGAACCGAACATAAAGAATCCCCATGAATCGAGACAAGATCGTCTGGATAAATCAAGCCAGGCTCCGGTAGAGAGAATCAGAAAACGACCTGATTTCGGGAAAGCGACCACTGCTGCTGAACCGCACTTGGGTGAGGGACATCTAGCGAGCAGCAGGTCGTCCAACGATGTCAAGCTGTCCCGGGTTGAGCCGTATCACCTGTACAAGGGTTGGGCACTTACGAGCCGACCTTGCAATCCAGTGGATGACACTAAGGACAAGGAATCAGTCAGCTCATAATTAACCGCATTGTGGGATTTTCAGAAGAAAAAGATGGCAGTTGTCACTTTCTGTGTGTCAGGCATGTATTTTGCAATGATTCTTTCAAGTTCTTTTTATCTTTTTTTTAAATGTGCACACAGTGTACAGGGTAATAACAAGAAATTTCAAGGATTTTTTGTGATGTTATAGCCGAGTTATGTATATTTGGCTATGCTTGATTCGATACGCTATAGCGCTAATACCGTAACGTTTCTGTGATGTTTACTTGAGTTGTACATATGAGTGTAAAAACATGTACAATGTGTAATAAGATTGAAGGATTTATATTTCAGTATTAATGTAGATGCATTATAGGAAGAACCTTGCTTGAAAATTGGTTGTTTTGATTGTCTCTGTCTTAAACAGGTGGGTTATGCTGCTATAAAGATGCACCTATACAGATCTCTAGGCTAATTTAATATAAAAAATGAAATTTCCAAATTATTATAAGTATTATAATTATATCACGATGCCTAGGAGTTAACACACAGATTGCTTTCCCTTTGTTCATTTATTTTATTTGTGCAGTGTTTTCACTAAGTACGCTATGTTCTTACCGTGTTACAATTTGAAAATTTTAATGGAAGGTGTATTTATTGGCAACTGTTGTGAAATAATAGAGGGCTTCCGGTAAACCCAAACGTCTCCACAAATAAGTAAAAGAAAATGAAATAAAGTCTTCTGACTTTATGCAACCACGCAAATGTTTTACAACACAACTTTTGGTATTTTGGTCCTTAATTACACAGTGGTGAATGTGTTTTAATAGAATGAACACTGTAAAAGTCATTCTGGGCTCGTTCTCTGACTTATCACGCGAAGATGATTAAAGCATGGACACAAAATACAATGTATTTTCGTGGATTAATTATCAATTTATCCTCAACAACTTAGGGCCTCGGTTTCCACACTGCATTACATATTTAAGCGGCTGAATAACATTTGAATTTCGTAATTATCAAGCACATACCGTATACATGTATTAGAGATTCTAGCTTACGTCCTGCACTTAGGTTAAACAAACAAAATGAATAAAAGCAAGTCTGGAAACCTTTTTCGTAGCTCATAGCAAGTTTATTAAATTCCACGACGGAATCAAAGAATTTCCAAACCAAGCAATAACCATCAGTATGAAAGCATCAGAGTACAGTGGTGAGGAAAATATAGGCTGTTGAATATGACTGGTGTGTAGTTTTCTAACTGGGTTGAAAGCAGTTCAACTGCTTGAGAAATTGTCGTAGGTGTTTGTGAAGTGATCAATATCAATGGAATTGATATCGATTTTCAGTTTACGTTACTGAGGTAAAAGGTACCACAACTCTGTAAAGATATTGATTTGGTTTCTACTCAAAATAAAAATGCTACAAACCACTACCCCAAGGCCGAAAAGGTTATGAGAAAATTTTGATTATGTTTGCCGAAAAGTCTTTATCCAGGTAAGAAATTTATGATTTGATTTTCATAAATGGTCTGTTTGTTCGAATCATGTTTTCAAACCATTTTTTATGATTCATACATTTCAGTAAATCTAGCAAAGGTATGTGTAATAAGGCGAATGTAAATGAAAATCAAATAAAATAAAGTAACAAAATGACTACTGGAAATTTCCGGCTGTAATTGCTGCATTAATTAAAATGTGATATATGGAATTTATCAACGTTAACTTAGCTGTATATCTCTCCTTTAAAGATTGCCTAATGAACCCACCCTGGAACAAAAAGAAAGTGAATTAAAACTGAAATAACATAATTTGTGAAATAGCTGAAATAAAACTCACCGATAAAATAAAATAACTAAATAAAAAGTAACAAATGAAATTAAAAGATTTTTTTATTTTTTATTTTATATTTTTTTATTTATTTTTATTTTTTTATTTTTTGTTAGATTTTGTCAATTTTGAATTTTTTTTTTGCTTTTGTGTTTTTTGTTTTTTTTTTATTTTTGATTTTTTTAAAAAAAGGTCAACAGGCAAAGAGTTTTCCCAGGCTCATACGTAATATGAAGATGGTTACCAGTTATTTGATATCTTAAACTATTTGGCTGAAAGATTACCGGTGAAAGATGCTGTGGACAGCAAAAAATAAGTGAAGTCAATTGTCATTTCGAGGAGAGCCATTTTTGTATTGCGATTTTAGCTGGAGGAATCCCCATTTGTGTTTAATAAGACAAACCAAATACTGCAGAGTTTTTTTCAAGTTGAAGTTCAGTTGTTTGCAAGATTGCACGCCAGAGGGTTTCAATAAAATATGTAATATTGTTGGATTTTAATGTTGACGCAACGGCGTATGCGCAAAGTCAGTGGAATGTGAGGTTTAATTCTGTGTCCGCGATTGACTCCTGCAAACGAGTTTGGAAAAAAATTGAAATACAAAGGAATACATGAATGAGTAATCTAAATGAAAAATGAAACGTTTGGGACAACTCTAAATGACCGCAAAATATCCGAGGTCTTACGTATTCAAGCATGCAGTCTAACGGACCTTCCATTAAGCTGAAATATTTGAACCTTGAAACAACCAAAAAATGATTGTTCAGGCCATGTGTGAACCACCTAAATGCTTGTAAATTAATTTTGTACTTGCAGGATTCCGTTGAGAACTAATCGAAGGTCAAAATGCCGTACAAGCATAAGGAAAAATGAAGGTAGAAAAGAAAGGCAAGACGAGAACGGATGGATTTTTAAAGAGATCTATTGAGGAAAACAAGGAGACAGATGATGAGAGAGGCAGGAAAATTGTTGAAGAAACTAGAGAGACTTCTTCAAAAGGCCGCCAAGCAATTGTATCATACGATATAGAATCTATGATATTTTTTTTTTTTGCTGACGGTTGGGAAGAAGTCTTTTAAAAGAGGCGTGAAGAAGTGAAGGTGAAGGGTGTAAGGAAAGAAAGAACTGAGAATAAATGGTAAGAAGTTCAAAATAGGAAGAAAAGAATTGGGACTAAAATGGCGCTGTCGCTGTTTAAACTGACAATAGTATAGCACAGAATAGATAACACGTACTTCTTGCTGATGGTTGGGAAGAAGTTTTTTTTTAAAAGGAGGCGTGAGGTGAAAGTGAAAGGTTTAAGGTGAGAAAGGCAGGAAAAATGAAGTGACTGACGAATGAAAGAAAGGAATAGAATTCATGGTGAAGAGTTGAAGATAGGCGGATATGAATTTGGACCAAAATAGCAGTATTGAGTAATTGGGTACTGAAGTGACTGGCCATTGACTACAACTGCTAAGTGGCCTTTCGGCTAATAGTAACCGATTACCCAACTTTCTACCGATCAATTCTGGCAACTGATAACGCTTGAGCAGTCACCTGACGACCAAATGAATTTATCAAACTGAACAAAACCAAAACTAAAAACGGAGGCAAAACAACCATGAACTATTGACCACACCTTGGCACAATATCCACTAAGCCCAACCACAATCACCCACACCCAACAACAATCAATCACACCCACACACTGTAAACCGCAAATACAGTCAATCCACCCAACCACAATCAACCACACCCATGCACAATCAGCATCAATTAAACCCAACCACAATCACCCATCAATTACAGCCAACTACACTCAAGCAAACTCAATCGTACCCATGCAACCACGAGCAACCACATTCAACCACACTCACCCACGATCATCCACAATCAGCAACATCTTACAAAATCAAACAACACCCATCCGCAATCAGTCATACCAATTACAGACAACCACACTCAAGCATAATCAACTACACTCTGCCACAATTAACCTCAAGCAACCACAGTAAACCACCCTCGGCCACAATCAACCACAGTCAGCAGCATCCTATGCAATCAACCACGCCCATCCACAATCAGCCACAACCAATTACAGCCAAGCTCACCAAAACACAATCGACCACACCACACCACAATTAACCACAACCATCATCACCATAGTCGAGCACACTGAATAGACTTCACTACAACCAAACTAATCAACCACAACCATCCACAATCAACTGCAATCATCCTCAACCAACACAACAACCAAACCGAAACAAAACAGAAACTAGCAAAAAGGCTACTGAGATACTGTCACTAAAATGGTTCGAGACAGAACTGCGGCAGCGGGCAAATGTAACACTTCAGAACGATCGTTATTTGCACTTTATCAGCTAAGATATCTTTCTACCTAAGTTGATGGAATTGCTATCCAACTTGGAGAAAACCTTTTAGGAAAAGAAAATAACGAGCGCTTCCTCACATTCCACTGACAAGGGATAAGGTATGAGGTCTAAAATTCACCTGTTTAAAAGTGCAAAGTTTCATTTATGAGATGGGGGCAAAGGTGATTATTTATTATTTCTAAAGGAGATTTGATGAAAAGATACAGTGTATTTATTCCAGTTGAAGTGGTATTCAGCTCTCCTCAAACGACTTCCTAACATATATGTTGATAAAAAGACCTATTGTTCTGTTTTATTCTTCGAACCCCTCCCGGCTGAATTTGATTAATTAGTAATGATGAATTTCATTTTGTTATTCAACGAATTTTTGTTCATAATTCCCCTCTCAATTTGCCTGTGACAGCGGTTATTTACATCTGTTGTGAAATACCCCCCGTCCGTTTTATCTCTCTTTTTAAAATGTGAACCCCCATCTTGTAATGACCGTTTGTACACAGTACAAAATGATGTTATCATCCCCGATACTGACATGTACATAGTACAAGAATTAAATCCATTGGACAGGTATCGACATGTACATAGTACATAATTATTCCCCAACAGTTGATGGTTGTTTAGTTGAAGATTTTGCTCGCCCGCCTTTTCCTCCTACTGTCTGTGGTCTTGTCCCTCGCCTCTCATTGGTGATACTTCGATGACTTTCCTCGCCTCGCGCAGCTCCTCATCTCTCTCGGCAATCTTCTTCAGGGCAGCACGCAGGCGCACTTCGGTGTGGTGGTGTTTCTTTTGCATGTTGCGCAGGTCACGATTGACGATGGCACGACCCTGCATAACCTGTGCATATAATAATTATGAGGAAGAAATCTTCAGCGTCGACCTTCTCACTAAGACCCGGATCCCTGGATGTGAGGTGATTGCATTTGGGGCTTGAGGCCTATGTGTGGGGCAGCTCTACTTACCTGAGACATGATCTCCTTCTGTTGGAGGCGTTCTGCTGTTGCTTGGATCTTGTCTTCCTCCAGAGCGGCCAAGTTGTTGTGGGCTCTTCGGATGTCCAACACCAAGTGCTGTGTCTGCTGGATGCGAACCTTGTCAAGTACTTGCTGTGAATTTAATTTTTTAAATCACATCATTTATCTTTAGTATTGAACAGTAATCCATTAAAGCTACAATATGTCAATCGTTCCATCTGTATTAATTTTATCAGGCCAGCTGCTCTTGGTCATCTTACCTTTCGGCGTTCTTCAGCCATCTGCATGCGACTCTCTATCTCTTCTCTCAGCTTGGCATCACCTCGTGCCTCTCTCATCTTCTTCGCTTTCTTCAGCCTCTCCAGGCGGGCTGGCGGATTCTTCAGCAGGCCAAATTTCTCCTTGACAAAATACTCGTAGGCGACACCTCCCGCGCGTGTCTCTGGACGAGCCACGATGCCAGCATTGCGGAGTTCCCGAAGGATTTCCTGACTTTCCTGACGAGCATGGAGCTTCTTCTTGTTGCTGATCTTCTTGGCAAAAAGAGGAGTGCCCAAGACGTAGAGATCTGAAGCAAGTACCGGTAAAGAAAGTGAATCATACAACTGAAACTTGCACCTAACCCAAATGTTTCAATGGTAAATGAAATAATATTGTTTTAGACTTCCTTTGGAGGTGGTTTTGATGGTGCCATCGATAAATTACCCGGTGTTGTTGGACGTTCGGCAATTTCCAGCTCCAGCAACTCGTCTCCATCAGCCGTTTCCTCAGTGATCATGTAAGGAGACAAGCTGACCTCGCTGAACGTCGGTGAAGGGCTGTCGTCTTGACTGGCACGCGAGCGGGGGTGGATGGGAGAAGGCGGCTTGTTTATACCCACGATGGTACGGTCTGACACATTGGTAGTGTGCTGGTCCTCGGGCAGGGCAGGGGCTACCTGTTATTTTAACCAGTTCGGCCAGAATAATATCTACAGTCAAAGGAGGTATCTTTGAAACTGTGTTTCATTTTGTTCTTTAATATCTCTATTTGTGCATGTAAACAAGTAAACACACTCGAAACAAGACTTCTTAGAATTATTCGAGGTTGGTTGATTCCATCGATGCATTTATTATTATAACAGGAAAACACCTTCACACAATAATGGGCACGAACAGACAACGGTAAATTCCGCGGTAAATTTCGTACATTTGAAACTTTAATTTCAGCTGTAACCCTGACAAATATTATAGAATACTTACAGGTTGGAATATTCTGCTGAAGCAATTCTTGTAAGCTAATGAATGAACTTACCCGAATCATGTTGCGACGGTTCTTAAGGAATTTCCAGAAGGAGACGGACTTGTTCTTGATCATCCCCGTGGAAAATTCCTCGGCTGGTGACGAAGCCGGCACAACTTTGGACTGATTGCAACCACCCATGACAAATTCTTGGTCAACTGATAATTTTCGAAGGATACTCACTAAAGAAAGTAGCTCAAAATTCTCCGAGATACAAAACGCTGCTACTCGCTAGTTTGCTATCGTTCCACTGCCTGGTTTGTTTACGTGCACCTTCGCCTTTATACTTCTTTGTGTTTGGTTGAAAGCTGCTCCATAGAAACATGTTTGAATTAATGACATTTCGGACTCTAAATGATTGTTTCGACATAAAGGAAACTACGGCGTAAAGTCACGCGCGAGGAGCGGCTTAACAACTTGCATATTAAGATGCTGTCTGCGTCGACTACAGTGCGTCACAAACGAAACGCACGCGTTGAAACAGTGTTCCATTCGTCCGTTCAACGAAAAGCGCAATGATAATTACGAATATTCACGATGTTGATACAGTGCAGTGTCTAATCACTTTTAATGCGTGCGTTCCTGTTTGTTACAAACTCGGCCATTAACGCTGGCTTATAAGGGGCTCAAGTCCGAAACGTTTTCAAGTAAATTGGTAGCTTTCATCCTGATTCTCTTTTCTTTTTTTTTTCGTTTCCACTGCGTTTTTCCTCTCTCTCTCTCTCTCTCTCTCTCTCTCTCTCTCTCTCTCTCTCTCTCTCTCTCTCTCTCTCTCTCTCTCTCTCTCTCTCTCTCTCTCTCTCTCTCTCTCTCTCTCTCTCTCTCTCCCCCTTATTTTTCAGTTTTTACGGGTTTAGGCCTATGGCAAAGGAACAGCGTGCATAAATAAACAATGTTCATAGACGCTGGTATTATAATAATTTGCGCCCTGTTAAAATAATCATCTTTTGAGAATTGACTTGGCGAAAGTTTCAATATCAGACATCCTTTCAAATTATGTATAGTGCAAGACAGTAAAATCTGGGCGTGGCATTGCTAACAAACCATGAACATTTGAAATGTTCCCTTTGTCATAAGCTGTGTTTTGAAAATGAAGATAAAAATTGATTTGAATAAACTTTACAATCTGTCGTCAGTTTGTCTCTCGCAATGCCTCTAGCAGAAGCACCCTCCTCGGTTGAAAAGGACCATGTTGGTTGGCGGTGTTCATTTTGCTTGGTAGCGGTGCGACCGTAATGTGTGCATTTCCTGTAGTCGAAGTTCATTTCCGACCACTTGAGACTCCGTTGTTATGAAAATAGCGCCCTCTCTTGGTCCAGCTCAAAGCCATTATGCGTTTCTCTTTGTGCTTTTAGGGGTGGGGGCTGTGGTTGCGTTTGGGATGAAAGCTTTCGTTTCTTTTTGTTTCATTTAGTAACCAATTTCACTTGAACAACATAAAACCGGTAAAAATTCATTCTTTCATAATCAATCTTGTATCCATACGAAGAGGAACTTAACCCCATTTAAACCAAAGATTTTTCCCTTAAAAATACGCCTTCCTTTCAGTTTTCGAAAAAAGGGAAGACAGTGAGAAAAATGGCCTTAGTTGAAAGAATCTTTACACCATCGCTGATGTCAATATTTTATTGAAAACGTGAACTTGTGCGTGGTATTTAAGATACGCCGGTGCACAAGATCAGCGTGAACTTGAAATTTAGCGAAGTTGCAGATGATCTTAACTTCATCTCTGTGTGGGCAGCTTTTCCACAAGTCTGGCTGAACAAACTGTTATGACTATGTTTGCGTTTTATGTATTAGTCATTTTGACAGTGACTAAAGGAGGTTGTGGAAATTTCTTACGAAACACCCGGAGAATACGAAAGCTATCGTGGGCGACAACGTAAAATTCAACCTGTGCACTCGATGATAGTGCCCGCACTCCGTCCAGTGAGCCGTGGTCCTTAAATTGGGAGGGTTGTTTTGGGCCGACAACAGGGGCTATATTCTGCCACTTTTATTACTGTGAAGGAATCCATCTCCAGAGAAGGTACCTTATCCGCTCTCATGAACGCGAATGTAGGCCTACTCTGTATGTACAAGAAATACGACCGTTTCACAGTAGTGCGTCACCAAGAGTCTGCAACGCGTTGGCCAATCACAGTGTGCGAAATTTGTCGACCCATTGCGTGTTTGGAAAGGGTCGACAAATTCCGCGCGTTATGATTGAACAAGCTTTTTGCGGTGCACTATTGTGAATCGCCCGTATTACGCAAGATGACTCTGGAAACTACGCATGTATCACATACAGCAGCAGTTCCTCGGTAATGGTAGCCAAGTCTGCAATTGCCAGGCTCACCGTTACCCTACCAATAAATACGTCCGTCTTACCGCCTGAACTAAGTGCAGTGGATGGGGAATCGGTTTCTTTTGATTGCCACGACAATCAACAATTTAGCGACACGGTTGTATACTCTTGGTACATTAATGGAACTTTGAAAGAAAAACTTAACAATTTTCAACTGCCCAACAATGGAAAGAGCCTTACGATTTCGGCTAACAGAGACAACACTGCCGTCACATGCAGTGTGATTAGTGGGAATGTCTCGCAGACGAGAGACAGAAAACAAGCTTTGTTAATAATGTCTATCGGCGGGCAAGAGTCGCTTGGCCAACCTTACTCGTGTCTGAAGTGACAGAAACTGTTCCGAGGCCGATTTTAATCAATAGACAATACAGAAGAGGAACCGGGAATGACAGCCGTTGAGCCAGCAGACAACCAGCCCGAATTCTCCCAAGGGCGGTCAACATCCCAATCATCTGTAAGTCAGTCCATTTTGGAAACCAGTGAGCCGAGTCCCTACTTCTACTCTCCCTCTCCTCCTCCAAACCCCAATTTGGGAAACTCGCCCGCTGTATTCTTATCCGTGCCCGGTTGGGTCGCTTGCACCATCGTGGTCTGTGTCGTAGGGTTAATTTGACACCAACAGCGTGCGACTGGAAAAGAGATCACGCGTTCGTTGACAGCAGAATAGAAGATAAGGTTATGGATCTGCTACCAACAGGGAGTGGACGCTCCACCAGTCGTCAACGACGTGAGGCAGGAGCCGGAAGCGTGGTTACGGGCTCCACTGACGGCAGAGTATAGCAGAAATGTACACGGATCTTATACCGTCGAGGTCTGATGTTCCTCATGTCGGGAGCGGTAGGAGTGGAAATGAGACTTAATATTCCAATGAAATGAGGGGGGCTGATGGGTATCTGTTGCCGACAAGGTGTAGGCCTAGACGCTCCTAAAGGTGTCCCGATGTGGAACTAGCGACGCGTCCGCGTGCAACGACTGAGCACCTGTACAACTGTCCCAGCAGTGCAGTGTGACTTTTTGGAGTCAAACGGACTCGTTGACCATTGTCCCGAACACGACTCTTTCCACATGCATATATACAAACAGTTTGATCATGTTGACAGTTTAGAACAACTTTTTGTATGCGTGTAAATAAACGAAAAGAGTAAAACAATACTCGCTTTTGAATTAGCATTATCCCCATGATATATATTGTAGGCCTAAGCGTATGAAAAGTGTAATGAAAGTTTGTGTGTTTATATTGTAGAGAAAGATTTGTAGGTCACAAATAAGAGAACAGATGAAAAAAGTATAAATAGAAGAATCATAACTATTAAAGGGTAGAAAAGGGCACTCTCAGACCCTGGGAAGAGGAGTTATACATCTTTCAGTTTGGGGTCGACGCCCCCGACCCCTTTCAATCCCTTGATTAGTACTGCTCCTGATCTGCGTATTGTCTCTCCATATTATACAGATTACTTTTGTCGACACTTGCTGAGGTTTAGCATTTGCTCACACTTATGTAGATCCATACCCGCATTCCTCAGGAAGGGGTCTATGAACAGCCCATAAGGACTCGATGTCATCATCGTATACTAGCGAATTCAGAAAATACAGGACCTTATCAATCGGGCTTGTTTTACCGTTGTACATGTATTGCAGTTTATCAGATATCATGTATCTTGCATGCAAGATTAGATTTTCAAAGTACATTGCAGATTAGAGCGTTCACGTCAGTGCATATTTGACAGCAAAACATGTTTGTTTGTTTGTTTGTTTTTTCTTATTAGTCAAGATATTAAAACAACAGAGAAAAACACGCAGAAGCTGCACTTTTTAATGTGTTTTGAAAAGCGCAAGCTTAGAAATATTGTTATAAAATAATTGAGAACAAGTTCCTCTTTATTGGTGGGCACAAATCTTTGCTGTTTTAGCTGATGTGGCTTGATTTTTGTTGAGGAAGTTCCTGGTAAAAATTGGTCAGAAAGGGGAAATACTTGTCTGAAAACATACCAGATAAAAATAAGAAATTACATGAAATTGGCCGGTAGTCAAAACACTGATCATCAAACAGGATGTACTCTCACAATCTACAAAAAGCTGCACTGTCATTGTTTGGTCTGGATGAGTTTCCTCATTTCCTTCATGGATTTCTATAACTGGAGTCAAGGGCGGATTTAGAGCCGAATTTTTGGTTGGGGAATTTATTGAGAAAGCCAAAGTGGTTTTGGAATTTTTTTTTCAAGTAACCTAGTATGACCTTTTGGAGGGGAGGATATATTTTGGAGCTACACGCTTTGGGAAAGGAAGAAAAATAAAACAGAGCAGAAAATCGTCCTTTTATTCTTTTTTATTTGTAAAATTGTTAGAGTCTCTTTTTGGGGGTGGGGGCATGGCCTCCTTTCTCCTCCCCCTGTATCTGCTAAACCTGGAGTGCTTCACATCATACGAGAAAAACAAAGTTACAATCTTACTTTTGTTAACGATTTGTAAACATTGATTCGGTGGTATTCCCACCACAAAACATTACATTTTCATTATTTCTGAGACCTATTTCGCAGGGTGCCAGCATGGAAACGATTAAAAAGTGCACGAATGTCAGTTTCTAATTTGCTCACAAATTCAAAATGTCATCACTTACTGAATTTTAACTATACGCACAAATCTGGCAAAGCAATACATGTAGATCCATATTTCTGTATTCATATATAAACAGGTAAGGTCATTTTGATTTGGAAACTTCTTGTACTTTGAACCAACCACGTTAGAAGCTGCAGTGGCTTAATATGCAAATAGTTTTGGCACGCGCAGTCACTGACGAAGTAATGAACCAATCACATTACTGAGCAAGCGCAGTGCTATTGCGTCACTTTCAAAATGGCGGCAGTCCAAACAGCTGAGCTTGAAGTTGAACATTTTGGTCGCAAAAATATCCATGGAGAAGGCAACGTTTAAGGTAAGTCTGTCTCGATTTCCGTGGCTACTGTGACCACTAAATCACCAAACAAACACGCCGCAAAGAAGGAACTGCTTATTACAACAGTAGGCCTAGTATTAAAGTGTAAAAAATCAATAACTTTGCTAACTAATTATTAAACCAGGCTTGAAATGTTAGTAGCACCAATACTCAATATTATTTTAAAACTGTACAAAGTATAATTTAAAATACAAAAATACAGACAAGCTTCAGTTTGTAAGTGAAACTGTTTTCGGTTAAATACAAAGAGTCCTTGGCAGGGTAAAGACACTGTTTATAAATAATTCAATAACTTAAAATTACAGACAATAATTTAACATACTCTCTTGCATGGAGCTTCTTTTCATTACTTTTTCTTGGAACAGTCATTATGAAAATGTCTATAAATACATGAGCTCCATCTCATTCTACCTCCCCTTGTGAAGTGGCAGTTGGCTGTGAATTTGACAACTTAATGGCAGCAAGGAATCAAATTAAAAATCATCTACAGGTAAATTACTTTCTACTGGATTTGGTGCCACTTTTAGAACAGGGTGATTTTGCCCATGTTGTCTTGTTATGGCGCCCTCTGTTGGTCAGGAAAATACTGCCTTTTCTGAGCTCGGCAAGTGACTGAGGTGAGTGTGGTTTTGTCTGTCCTCGTGTCTGCTGTATTTGAATTGAATACATGTGTTCATCCCTTCATCAACCCAGAAAGGCAAACGTCAGTGGAGTTTCATAGCTAAAAGTTTGAGAGTTTTTGACCCACTGAGTGCCAGTCTGTCTTCTCCCGTATCTTCCTCAAACAGAGGTTGATTACAGACTAGTCTTAGCTTAGGACACACCATAATATTGCTGCAGCAGAGCACTCCGTAACTTGAAATGTGAATAAATTTAGGCTAAATTGCGACATCCTATTAGTGGGAGGGGCACCTGTGAACAAGTGGGGTGTCAGCGCAGTCTTGAGCTGTTGACCCTCTTATCTGGGAAGCCAACCTCAGCCACCTTGAATTGAAACAATTTAATATGTGTGGGAATGAAGATAATGCAATAGCAGCAATTGTAAATTATAGATTACCGTCCATCTGCTCCATGGGGTAAATCCAAATTGTGGATAAAAAGTCGATCATGTCACTTTTTTTTCTAAATAAAAAATAGGAACAGCAGCAAGGTTATTTCTATAATTGCAGCAAAGTACATGTAGTCTGGCTCCTTCCCATTTCAGAGTCTTCAATAAATAATATAAACAAAGTAGATTCTGGAACATGACCCAAAATGGCTACCTTGTGAATAAAAGCCCAATCCTCAGAGCTGCTTACCAATCACATTTGCTGGATATAATAATAATAGTGTTGGCAGGGCACCAGCCAACACTGCCATAAAGAGGTTTTTTGTAATCCCTGTGGGTGTTTTCAGCTCTGTGGAATTATACGGAGCTCTGTTCCGTTCTTCAGCCGAAACTTTCCTTGTTGTAATGAAGCCTGGTTTTGTGTCGATTCCAACGATTGCACCGCTTGTGGACACGCAGGGATAATTTCTTTGGTCCACATACAAAGACACCGACATTAGACCTGCAACACACAGCATTAAAAAATGAAATTTTCTCTGAAACTTGGAAACATTTAGGCACCTGTTCATGGAGTTTGGTGGGCTTGGGGTGAGTACGTATGTGTCTCAGAACACGATTGCCGGGTTGTGATTGAATGCATAATTTGCCATTCAACTGTGCAGGTGTGGAACTGTAAATGTTCATAAATTTAATTTCTATGCATACGGTCCTCCTGACAAGGGTTTCTACTAGAAAATTGTTACATGCGGTAACGAAGGGGACAGATACTTGTCTCCTACATGTGCTTTCCTCCAAGTCACTGATTATTGTTTTGCTTGTCTCCTCTGTTTGTCTCCCCTCGTAGGCGCCTCTGAGGGGTTGTTAGGAAGGGGCTGCGTTTCTCCCTCGCCTGCTTAATGTCACAACTAAACCCACTTTCTCTCAAAGGATCCCGGACCTCTACTCTCTTCACAACTCTGGGGAGCAATAACGATCCCTAACCTACCCCGGATTGCACAGCGTGACTTCACTGAAGAGCTGCTTGAGGTCGGGCCTGCCCCACCGCACCCGGCTAAAGATCAGCTTCTGGGCAGCACTGGTGCCCTGAAGGTCTCTCTCCTCCCCACCGGTCACATACAGCCTCAGGATGAGTACATCTGGTCTATTGGACTCCCACAGCTTCAAAAAAAAAGATAGGAAGCCATCAGTGTACACTTACGCCATCAGTAGTGGGACTCGAGCAGTGATGCAGTTTTATGGTAAGTGAAATAAGTTATCAGAGTGGGGCATTGACATGTGTGTTGTCATGTGCTTTACTCATCCCCCACCCCCAAAAGAGCTTAACCCTCTTTCTGGTGATGCCCATAGTCACCCCTGATAATTTTCCCCAAAATGTGGTTAACACAGGGTTTTCGCCATTTACTTGGGAGTTTCTGAATAGTACGTGTTTACAAGGATATGTGTGGAAAAATTTCAGAAGTGGTCTGTCCCCCAACAAGGAGAGGGTTCATTTGGCCAACATCACTTGACAATTTTGGCACTCAATATACTCAAACCATGTTAATAAGAGCATTGTCAATACTCTGCTTATAACAAAGAGTTTTAGGTCCCCATTCTTTGTTATTCATTTTTTTCATTCCTGGCAGTGCAAGGTTTCTGTTGTAACAAGGAAATCTGCAAAGTCCAAAGAACCTCTTAGCAATGACGATCAACTTTGGATGGTTAAAGCACACCGTTATCACTTTAATCGATGTACGTACGCCATGTGTGGGAGGTAGGGAAGACTGTTCCTGGTTTCTGTATTACCAAATCTTATCCAAATATTTACAGAGGCTGGAACTAGGTTGAGAGCCAAGCCTCTCTGTAGTTCTCTGTGAAGGGGGGCACTTGTGCAGAAGGGGACTATCCACAACCTTTCCCTAGCCTCTAAGTGACACCACCCCAAAGTTTAAACACGGGTACTTACTTTTTGATGCAGCTGGGATATGGTCTCCATGAACCATTCAAAGTTCTTCACATGCCGACACACCCATATGAAATACAACCGTCTCAGCTTAGTGCTGTTTGGTTGGGCCTCTCTGTTGAAATGCATAACCATACATTCCATTTACTTTTTGAATAACTGTAAAAATCTATTCTGAAAATTTGGAATTTGGAAACTTATGCCCACAGAACAGAGAATAAAAGAGTAAAACTTGAAATACATCAGTAGGAAAAATGAAGAATTCTAAAAACAGGACGCAAACCCTGCAAAAACATACGTGTACATGTTTTTACTACTTGCTTCATAAATTGGGGAATAAATTGGAAGGGGAGTGGCATTTTCTTATCACCTGCACATCATTCTGAATGAATTTTACCAGGGTTAGTTTTCTAACTCAATTTAAAACACAGGCTAAACCCCCCCCCAAGAAAAAATCTGGATCTAGATAAAGTTTTAGGGAAAATGATGGTGATATTTATTGCCCAATTGAAAATTCTCGAATATTCCAAAGATTGGCAAATGGAAGGTAACCGGCACAATGCATACCAGGGTTTTCCCCAGGGGTGCTGATGAAGATGAGGTGGCCCAAGAAATTCTGATAAAACTGACATGCCCCCAGCAAATATAATAGGCTTACAGTGCATTAACTCCTAATTCACTTCCTCAAAAATAAATTAATCTTGTACTTGTGCCTTTGTTTCTAGTCTGAACAATATGAATTTCAGCTACCCCCCTTGGATTTCTGTTATTTTGACTTTCGTTTTCTTTGCCTTGCCTTTTCAAGTGTAAGTTGGCAAAATTAGCAAGAAAAGATTGAGGTCATCACTAAAGTGAGATGGGTCACCCGATTTTAATAGGCAAGGAAAACCCTGATGTATACAGGTCATTCTATGAGGTCGGGGCACAGTTTGCGACGGTGTCCATTGTTACGTGGGTTTCGTAAAAATGAACAGCTATTTCCCTGCATGTGGATTCCAAATTATACATCTCGCAAGGCTGAATACAGAAGTGTTGGCTACTTTTACAGAGTAAATGACCTACTCTACAGGTCATGACAGGAGGTGAGAGTTACCCATGTAACAAGGACACCGTCACAAATTGTGCTCCAACCTCATGGAATGACCTATACCTGAGGAAAACAAAACTTTTCTGTCAAATACTCACAGAAGTGAATTTAATACTGCTGCAAATGGGGTGACCCCAACACCACCGGCAATACATATACTGGTATTGTAACGGAAAACGTCTTCACTGGGACTTCCAAAAGGCCCATCGATGTAGATTCTGCAATATCAAGTCAAACCCAAAGGCTTCCTTAAGGTTAACACGTTTAGAATGGCAGCTAGTCTGGTTTGAGGGGAGAGGTAATAATTGTTTGTGCATGTAGACACTGATGAATCCATTTAGTGTGTTGTTTAGACGTGCGAGCAATGACCTCTTTATCTGGGACTTTTTTCACGGGAGGCCAAAGTCATTCGCCAAGATTGGTAGTATCAATATTAGTTGCCACTTCCCGTGCTTTGAAGATTTGCAACTCCATCAGACATCAGCAGGGCCCATCAAGAAGCACTTCCTCTTGAGCCAAGACTAGTGTCCTTGTCTGGATATATGTATACATTTTCAAAATGCTGTCCAGACCCAGACTATTATCAGATCGTGGATTATTTCAGGGCCCAGTTTTAAACACAGTTCAAGCGAGTTCATGCCAGTATACTCCAGCTGTCTAGACACTCAGATCGGTTTCACATTATTCAATTACGTGATAACAGATCTGAGTCACATGATAGTTTTGAGTTTGAAATCTTTGGTATTTTAAAATTTTCCTATTTTTCATTTTAATGGGGTGATTGGAAATTAAAGTTAACCAAACTGGACTTTCTGAGGCACAAGGAAATTTACTGTGCGTGAAGTAATTAGAGGAAGACAATTTTGTTTGTGTTAAATATTCGGCAGCTAGCTTGCAAAGCTCAATCCTATCTTCACACTGTTATGACAAATTAATATCATGAAGTAACTGGTTAGATAAATTGATTTAGTTGCATTGCAAATGTGCTGGGCTCATGCTCACTTTGTAATATCCATAAATTTGTAGTCTCATGAAAGTGGCTTTTACTTGGCAGTCCTGCGCACTAAACCTAAGATTGAATTATGGCCTGTTTTACTGTGAATTCGAGTCAAAGGTTGAGGCCACGCTGGTTATACATCTTAACTTGAGCGCTGGTGCTTGAAATCCAACACTGAAGTCACACAGGGGTATGATTTGATTAAGGCTTGTGTCAGTGGCATAACTAAATGCTAAAGCTAAATGGGGGGGGCGTAGGGCACAGCTGCATTTCAACAGAAACTGTTCACAGATTTCAAATGGGGTACCCCCCCCCACTTGCTTGTATAACTCACTTTGGCAGCTTTAAGCATTCAGTGTCTCCACTCCCGGGACTACAGTCTTGGGTTAATAGATTCCTGAGAGAGCCTAAGTGAAAAGAGTAAACATATTGTTGATCAGTTTTCCTTCAGAATTGAATAAAACAAGTAAATGAAAAGATTGTCACTGTTAGGCTTGGCACTTGTTTCAAATCAAAATACTGTCATGACGTAAGTGGTGTCCAAGGCGTGAAAAACAGGGCAGTACTAATGATCATAAAAAATGCATGTATACACACACTTAAGAAAACATTTAGTTCAAACTGTTAATTGTTATGAACTGACATTAATATGTATTTTTTCATAATTAATCATGGAAGCCACATTTCTGTGATAAATAGGCACTTGATATTGAAGCTAATCTACTGAACGTTCAAGAATTGGAAAAGAAATTTTTTCTGATTATGCTGTTGATATTTACTTAAATTTCAAGAATGCGGTGTCTTTGTTTTTGACACTTTCACAAGAAATCTATTAAAAACAGCGTGCAGACATTTTAAACATCGTTGAACCAACTGCAAATTTTTATGCTCAAGAGGTTTGTACTCAAGTCTCTGTGCTTTGCATAGAAATGACAGTAATACATGTACAAAGAAAGATTTTTACTTACATGTCCAGTCACCCTGAATTCTGATATGCACAGTGAAAGTAGAGTTTCTTTGAGATGGACACTGAAAAGCAAAACCAGAATACTCCAAACCTTGCCTTGTAATTGACACGAAAAAGTAATATCCTTGTTGGCTCGTATTGTACATCAGATATATGAACATAGAAGCATAGAGAGATCTGGAAATGTTGAAAATGTATTGCCGGAAGTGACTGAGGCTAATCGTAATGACACGTGGCGTCCTTAAAAAGAAATACGTTAAACAGGGTTACTCTCAAGGCAGGAATTTACCAGCTTGCTAAACTAAAAATTGGTATTCACAAAAAATCCTAATGCATGTATTATAGAAATGGACAGCCAAATGTATGTATGCAGAATCTGAGATAATCTCGTTTACACAGTGTGCCTAATAAGAGAAACAGCATTTTCCAAAAGCCTTACCCTGGTAATAGTGAATGGATGCCATTCTAAACGTGACACTATGGGACAGCGCAACATGACATACTGCAAGAGCAAGGACAAAGGAAAACGTTGCTGAAATGCGTTTGCTTGCCAGAGAGAAAGACATAATTGTCTGACTCCATCGAAACCATCTACAACAAAACGCACTAGTCTACCCAGCAGTCTTTGACTGTTTATCAGATACTCATCTTGTTCAACAAGTTCCAATCCTTTAAAAGTTTTCTCACAACAACCCATTTTGAAATTGGCAATGCCTCCTTCCAATGACAACCGTTTTCTGCATTTCATATACAGTTGACACATCTTGGCGTACCTGCCCAGGTTGCGCCTGGAATTGGTCCACGTGCAGCTGAAGTTCCATGACGTCGCAGGCGTGAAATCGAATACCAATGACTGTCACGCATCGGTAACTCCTGAAGAGTCGCCACAGTCGCTCGCCAATGTACAGGCCAGCTGGTAGGATTAAAAAGCACCAAGTCTGTAAGTAGAGCAGAGTAAGTGGGTAAATATTACTAGTATGAAAGACAACCCTACTAACCAAGTAATGTCTAATTGTGATCCACTCTGTGACAATGAGTCTTAAGTCGCCAGAGCCACTTTTTGAGTTTTCATTCGTATTTGAAAGAGCAAATTGAGTTTTCTGTTTTGACGTATCACTCAGTTTGGCATCCTGATGAAAGTGGATACTCCATGGTGAAAAATGGTGTGGGTTGCTATTGATTTACACTGTGCAAAATTATTCTAAAGGATTTTTTTACTCCAAAGTGGCTCTGGCGACTTAAAGACTCATTTTCACAGAGTGGGTCACAACTGCTCAGCTTCTGCTCACTACACCCATAGATTTCAAAGCTGAAGCAAAACTTACTCTTTTCATAAGCACTTTCATGTGACTGCATTCATTCTAAAATGTCACCTTGGGATTTTTTTCAGCGCCTTTTGTGGAGAAAAATTTCATTACGCAGGAATCAATTTTATTGTAATTTTTAGCTTAGGCAATGCCATGTAATCGCAGAAGGACCAAATAGCAGGAGAAACTATGGTTCTTGTGATTTTAGAATTGAGAAATCTGCACAAGAGAGTGCACGTAGAAACTTAAATTAAATTTTTTTAAAAGTCTAAACAGAAATAGTGTTCAGTAAGATCCGTAAGTGCCATAAAAATGTAAAGACTTTCTTATTACACCATTACTGGATCATATTGTTAAGGAAAGATGCTGAGTTCATGTGGAGGTCAAACCAATGTCAGAAATTCCTGGTGCGCATGCTAGAGAGAAAGAGCCAGTGCTCAGGATTAAGCCCAGGGCCAACTTACATCCGATCTGTGAGGAACAAAAGCCGGTTCCTCTTCACACACCATCGTCGAGTTGAATTTCATGAGCAAGTTACGTGACTCGTGCTCAGACCAATCAGATGATTGGGGTTCCGGTTCGGCAGCTGGGATGGAAGTGTCTATACAGCCTGGTGTGTGCATGTTGGTGTTACGCTGTTCCTTTAGAACTCCTCTACATAAAAAAAATGCCAAAACTGTCAGATAAAATAGGCTATGTTTATAAACTAAATTATCAGACACTGGGAAAAAAAGTTGTGTATTCAACAGACTAACACAGAAAAAACTTAACTGACCAATTCTTTGACATTTTAGAATTGTTGACAGAAAATTAGCTTACCTTATGGAGTGGCATATAAGCAATGCATAGAACACAAAGAAGAATTGGTGACAGTACCAAAACAGCTCATGTCTTGAGGCCCTGTTAAGAAAAGGAAACCTTACTGTGACATTCGTTTTCAATTTCAGTCGTGTACTGTATTTCACTTTCAATCGCATCACAGATATGCCAAAAACACATTACATGTATAAAAATGATTTCATAATTTACATAATAGCAGAGGTCTGATTATTGTCTTCAAACACACTCAGGGCTCAAGTGCTTATAACCACCAGTTTTGAGATTAAAGGTTGACTTAATAAAGATTGGCAAATAAATTACTGAACCTGGGTCAGACGTACAGCAGTTTCACACGTGGAATTTTTTCCCCATACAATAATGGCAAAAACTCATGCCTTATTAGACAAACCACAGGTAGCCCACACGGTCCACTTGATTTAATTAAGTGTGGTGATTGGGGGTCCAATTACGAGGGTCGCCCGTCGAGCCTTACACGATTGTTGTATCGCTTTGGGCCAGGACATTTGGCTGAACAGCTATTTATTTGTTGGACACATAATATGAGTTTTACCCATGCATGAGGTCTGTTGTTAGGAAACAGCTGAGAATGCTATATGTCAACGTTGTGCTACTTCTAACTAGATCTTTGAAGCTGGTTGAGTTGGTTTGGTTGAGTTGAATAGTGAATTACTTTTGACATGAAATCCTGTTAACAACTCTACAAAATGTAAGACCAAAAACAACGCGGGATGTTTGCCACCATCACGACTTCCAAACAGTGCAGAAGTATCTAAGGTCAATTTCTGAGACAGTGACCTTCTGAGAGATTGTGAACCATTAAAATAACACATCTTCTGGACCAGATTTCTTCCTGCGAAAGTATGCCCAGTTTTATGGACAGATTTCTACAACACTAGAAATTGTTACGAAGCACAACCTCTGAGCAAAACAGCCTTCTAGCTTAAAGGGTCCCGGTAGCTGCTATCAATTTGTTTTAAGAAGGACCTTCAAAATGCACCGTTGTGTCTCAGCATCAGCTAACCTTATTTTCAAGTTTTCTTTAACAATTTCAAAGGCTCTTTATTTTTCCTATTTTTGTTTTCATGCTAATGGTATTTTAATATTCATGTGTGAAACTGTGATGTCATCCCAGGAAGAAAACCTCAATGTTACATTAGTGTGTACGCAAAAAGTTCTGTATTTTTGTAAATTTTGCTGGACTAAATTTTCTCTTCTTTGCTGATCCATTGTCGTCTATGCGTACAACACTATAGGTAAGCGTCAATCTCTTTCTCAGAAATGTTTAGTAAATAAATTCTGGGTTCAAAGTTTAAACAGAAAAAAAACCCACACTGAACTCTGTCTTTCCTGGATGACATCATGGCAACAGCGCCCTCAGTTGCACAGGAAAATATTGATAATTTAAACAATTTAAAAAAGTGCACTTTTCAGTGCATTTAAGAGGAATGTAAAAGAGTTTTCACACATTGAAGAAGAGTAGAAAGTTGTAGAAACATTGTGTCGAAAAAAATGCATTGCAGCATGGAGGAAGGAATACATGGCGAGCGGCGCAAACATATTTATAGTATTAAAAAGCTTCATTTTGCTTGGTCTGTAAAGTTCTGATCAGTGGTTCTGTGCTTCATCAAACGCACTTGTAAGAAACATTGAGTCCAGGCGTTTGTTTTACCTAACAGCTCGGCATGACGTCAGGACAATGGCTACTAGTATCAGCAGCATGAGGCAACCCGTCACGCCGGGCACTGTGGGTAAGAAAAATGAGCATTTGAATAATCGGATTATATGAGTGCACTAAAGTCTTCATTTCATGAATTCAGCAGTTGCTTGTGCTGAAGTTGTCCTTAATGACACATTCTCAATACTCCTCACAAAAGTACCATACATCAGTTCAGTTCAGTTGTTTATTTTTATGATTTTTCAGTGGGAGCCTTATAAGACTTTGAAGTTGAAGTTTAGCTCATTTGGAGCTTGCTCTACGAATCCAAATCTGAATTCACACAAATAAAAACGAACAGGCAAATAAATATTCTTGAATATGTAGTTACAGTCAACGTGAGCCAAGCGGTACAACCGGCAGAGTTTTGTTTAAACGCTAACTTTTCTTCAGTCGTTGATCCATCAGTGACAAACGTCAGCAATTAGACGAGTTAAACCAATCTACAGAACAGGATGATATCACTTGATTTGATTACTCCGTAAGACTACCGTAGTGATTCTGAAACTGTTTACACAACCCAGACTGACATCCGCAAAGCGGAAGTACAGGTTGTTTCGTTTTTAGCTGCAATATCCAGCAGCGACAAATTTCAATTCTTTGGAGCCTTTCTTCTCCCAACACTGCACTGTGCGTCTTGTGGAAGTTACGGAAGTCAGAGGAAGTCGGAGGGTGACCTTACCTGTTGTGAAAATAATCCGACAGGGGTTCTGGAGAAAGAGGGGAGGGAAACGCAAAGATATTTGGGATGATGGTCGGTTGTATTAGCAACGGGTGAGGTGACTGTCATTGACAATGGAAAATAGTGATTTGTCGTTGATCGATGTCATTGAATGGCGTTTACTAACTTGGTCGATGTTATGACTTGGTATATGACTTGAATAGTGGTCAGTTTGCCGACAAATTCAATTCAATTGATTTCACCGCTAGTAACGTGACCAAGAAAAAGTCGGTTGATGGGTCCTAGGTCGGTCTGTTATTCTGTCACTCAGTCAGTGGTGTTGTTTTTTTCGGCGGGAAAATGCGCCTTAATGTACTTTGTTAATAATAATATCTATAACCCAAGGATGAAAGGTGGTAACCTGTTTACATTGTGGTTGTGCGTTGCTTGACCATGTCTGCCGTATCAAACATTTCTCGGTGCCTCCTCGTGTTGAGGCTATCAGGTCTGAACTGACAGGCACGTGTCAATCAAACTGGATTGCGCGAGATTGCCTCAAGCAAACACCACGTGGGGTAAGGATGTCAGTGAATATGTTTGTTTCCCCTCGTGCTAACAAAAACTTCAAATAACCAGAAGGTGTGTAATATCATATTGCGTGTTTGAATATAGGGCCTACCTCCCCGAGGTAGCTAGCCACATTCACGTCGGGGACGTTGACGTTGTAGTTGGCGGAAAAGCTCACGGCGTTAAAGAAATGGGCGACACAGTGGACGGCTGAAGAAAGCATAAACCAAAATGGTGATGGTTCCTAAATTTTATAATGACTTCAACGACTTACCATATTTCATCTTCAAAAATTTCAGACTTACAAGAGTGGCAGTGTCCCGGTGAAAAGGATATTATTTCCGGCAAAAGTACTGTGAAATAATTTGTACGAAACTACATGATTTATATTATGGCTTTTTCAAAAGTCTTTTTTGGGGGGGTCCAAACGTGCTTACCTGTTCCCAGGCAGATGTAGATCGCAATAACGATGTGAATAAATCGACTGCGATCGAGACACTTTCTCGTGGTGCGATGAACCTGTTCAGAGGAAACATAAATAATGAAATGAATGGCCATCCAGAACTTAGAACACTTAAAAAAAAATCAATTGTCAATTTCCGATTTAAGAACTAATGAGAACCCGTTGTTGAACAAACTTTATTCAGAGGTATATGTTTGGGTCAATGCGAAATCTGATTTCAATTAAGTTTAGGGCCTACGGTGAATTTCCCCTGACTTTAATTTGGGAATAAAATGTGTCCATGTCCACGCGGGAGCCACAATAACCGCAGAGTTAGTGAACTCCGTATGCGTGTCTTGAAGTTCAAACATGGTTTGCTTCAACCTGATTTCCAAGTACATGATGTAGTTAGTGTATTGGTAACTAATTTCAAGACTACGCGTATATATATTACCTGCTTATCCGAAAGGTCATTGACCGAAGGTGTGATGCCAAGTTGAGAACGCACTACGTTTTGTAAGATAGACAAGTGCAATCAAACGGATTCTTGACCAAGAGAATTATGTTATGATTGGAGGGAGAAACCATACCACTAGAATCTTAAATTTCAGGAACAATGGCATCTTAATTGATTGTAGTTTGGTGATGTGGTTTTTGTTGGACATTAAATTAGTCACAATTTAGCTTAATGCATCTCTCCTAATTAATAAGATCGCTCAGACCTGAAAGTGTACCCTGCAGAGAAGCAATTGAAATTAATTAACGGGTTTTGTGGTAGCGTCGAGTATTTCCTTTGTGAGTTGTGTGTGGTTCTCAGGAGAACCTCGTACAGCTCGACGCTTCAAATGGCGCTCTCTGTTCGTGTTCGGGGGAATGTCGGCAAACGGGATGCAGGGATTTAGTGAAAAACTTCAGAACCCTTCTGATCCCTGCATCTCTGTCAGACTGGCTATCCCTATGAGACTGACGATCAGAGAACGTTCCTTGAACCTAATGGCCTCGAGTTTACCACTGCTGCCAGCAACTGAAGCAGACAGTAATTATGCACGGTAGCCCACAAAAGGGAGTCTAGCTTAATCTTACTGTGAAAAAAATCCTGAACTTAAAGGAGTCGATTGTTCATTTGTTCTTTTGTTTTGTGTGTGGTGTTTTGTTTTGTTTTGTTTTTGTTTCAAAGAGGTTTGTGGTCTCTCTGGGGATTGCTCAGAGTATCTGAAGTCAAGGGCAAGAACAATACGCACACACGGTGACGTCATCAGCCGCCCCCAATGCGGTTATATCAAACACAATAAAGGTCAACCTTTGTCCACTAGATGAACTACCGCGCAGACCGCGCCGTGCTTTTAATGGGACATGTGAACTTCACGTGTCTCGAATGTCTTCACAACATCACCTTACAGCTTACTGGAAGATTTTGGGTCATGTTGACAGTGATGTTATTGCAAATACCCAATTTTGCGTAGCTTGGTTTTTATTTTAATCGACCATCATTGTCAAGGATGAGTCTCCGTAGATGGTCACGCATAGTTAGGTCGTGTTCTGACATAAAAAAAACTTCTTGACAAAGCCTAAAAAGACATTCTGTTGCAGAGGTCAAAAGATCACAGATCTTACATGGCCCGAATGTCCTTTAAAATGATGCGTGTAAGAACAGATTCATAAACAAATTGTTTCGCAAGAGGCATGAGTTTGTTTTTCTAAATCTTCGGCAAAAAATATCGGGTTGGACAGATTGGAAATGAAGCAAGCCCCGCAACGTGTGTGGTTGGAAGCACAAATAGTCTGACAGGCGGGAATTCAGGCAAAATATGTCAGTTAGCCTCTTTATGTCACAGAACAAACGGGTTTAAGTGGTCACCGTGTCATGTTTTTTTGCACTAGGTGGGCTGGCGTTGTGCGAATGCACTCACTCTAACCATGGAGGATGTGTCTTATTCCCCAATGCTCTAACATGGAGGCAATTACCGTTTACATGCCAACTTTGACCCTAAATATTCACAGGTATCCGTTACGATAATTTCATTTTGCTTTGTGAGACGTTTCAAAAATAAAGGAAAAGTTCAAGCTTTCAGGATGATGAATAATGACGTTTATAATGACAAGCTGGAATTCAGCGAGGCGCGCTTACAGTCTGCTAGTCTACACCATCCACAATTACAGTACAGTCTTTCATCTCAGTTTCGTCCCTGTTCTGAATGTTTCCGTTTCAGTTTTGTCTCAGTTTCCTAATTTTTTTCTACGTGTATTTGAATTCCCGTGGACTCTGTACTCAGGTTTTTAAAAAGTTGGTGTCAACTTACATGTTTAGATCTCCGTATAAGCGACAGCAAGCACCTGCACATAGGCAGCAAGATCGTGGCACAGTTGAGATTGAGCACGGCGGCAGAGCCCCGCGAAACGCACAATCCAAGCTGTCAAAACAATTTGGTGTGTAGAATTTACATAAGAAGATTTTGTGGATCGTGAGTGAATAAAGGGGCGGGGCTTGGCTTGGGGATTACAAGAAAAGGGAGGCAGCCGTCACAGAGGTTAGTTCCGTCTCATTACATAAATAACCCCTACATTTTTAGCGAATTTTCTTAGGATTTTAAATATTTCAAAAAGAGATAATGAAAAGAGATAATTTAATCCAAAAAAATTTGAATTAAAAAAGTGTAAATTTGAATTTAAAAAGTGTAATTTTGAATTTAAAAAGTGTATTTTTTATCGTGATATTAATGATTTCCTTTGCTTAAAGAATGGGGGAAATGCATCCATTACCCATGGTACACGGCAGAAAGCGGAAAGAGGGGGAAGGGAGGGGGGGTACACGCCTCTTTATATTGACTCTTACCCCTAGAATTCCCCGAAGGTAGTAGTATTTTGCCTCCATCTTGTATTGCATGTAGCTCCAACAGAACACAGCTGCATTTAAACCCGTCCACACAACCTGTACGGAGAGAGGCAAGCTTCAAAAAATGAGCAATCAGTGCACCCTTTACCTCTGCAAAGCGCGCACGTGGACTTGTAAAAGGTCAACTTTTCGGTTGTCGGGCAACATTGGAAAGTTAACTATACCGTCCCGGAAACGGAAGCGGGTACTTGACATACCAAAACGCGGTAAAGTCTAGACGACCTGTCTCGTATTTTATGTGCAGTGCTTAAAAATAGACACCGATTTCCATTAGCTGGAAAATGATTATTGTTGGAGAATGAAATATGATAATAAAGTATAATATTGAAGTGATTAAGCGATTTCCATTTATAATTAAATTTTAGCTGCGGTTTAAAAACAGATGCAATTTTAGGCTTGTGCCGAACTTAAAAATAGGCTTTTTAAATGGTTCATAGTTTTGTTTAATCTTTTAGGAAGGGTGTCATTGACAATCGCATTGCTATTTGGTCACAGCTTGGTATTTGCTACCGTTCTTGCCTTATGTCTGTCTTTTTCCCTTTTTCAGAAATGTAATTACTTCTACAAACTGTCACATACATGTTTACGCCACTTAAATTTCCACCGGCGAGAATCGTTTAAAGGATCGCTCAGCCGTGAGTACAAGCACCATACCCAAACTACCATTGTTCCCATAAACATCCATTGTTACCCGTTGACGGACACCATGCATGATTCGCAGGCAAGGGTTTATAAGAAGGTGTGTGTCTAGGGGGTATTCTGAACGAGGTTGCGATACGGTTTGTCGCAGCCGTTGTTTGAAACAACAAACAGGCTGTTTTTGCACTTGCATACCTTAGTAGCAGTATGCTTCATCAGCTCCGTGGTTTCATGAGGCGTCGAACGATACATGTTTTCAAGCGATGCTATTAGCATTTTAAAGGGGGATACGAAATGTTATTTTGTGATTATCATTCATGTTTTTGCACATACTTACTAAGAATGGTATTAACAATGAGACACTTTTGTCTGATATCAATGTTAATTCCCTGAATTTAACTTCCATGTGGTCATGATATCTAAATGTGGCCATTCTCACGAACTTTCAGAAAGTTGAAAAAAGTGTGAAAATTTACCAGCCTCTACATAAAATTTTATACATCAAATGTATGTATACATCAAATAATCAGTTGACAGTTACGTTATTATAACTTTTTTAAGGCCGCTTCACATCTCAAAAAGTAGTTTCAGACAATAATTCCCACGATCGTTTGCCCAAAGACTGCAGGCATCCAGCAGCTCTACTAATGAAGACTAATTTGTAAAATTTATAACCATCGAAAGTGAGAGTCTCCCTTTGGGTCACGTCAGATGACGTGAGCATAAACTGCAGTATACTGAAGTATGGTTCGATGCGGGACCACTCAAATGTCTGCAGATTGTAGCAAAAACGAGGCCTCGAGAAAAAAAAAAGGATTCACGATTGTTCTTTTACACTGGGCCATAGACTGGACCAGTCAAGCCTTACAATAATCTAGTTGACAGTTTTGAGAGAGGCTGTCACCCATAAAAACAATTGTAAGCTATTAAAGGGAGATAAATTGCTCCTGATATCAACTTAACGATCGTGACCCTTCAAGTGTGTTTGACCTGAGCTCATGGCCAGACTGGAAGGAAATAAAAATAGGCCTCGATATACACGTATGGCTTGTGCTTTTGGCTGTGTTGTCGGTGGTTTGTTGACTAAGACAACACACAGCCTGAATTGCTCTGTAGTTGTTACACATCAATTCTGATAACCAGAAGTTGCAAGCGTTCACACAACTTGAAGGTCAGTGTCACGCTAGGTAGTATAGATATAAACGTGCTGTGTGACCATGAGGTTCTTATGTGGGTTCTATAAAACTCAGGACAACGTACAGGCCATGCATAGAAGAATATGGGTTTTATTTGTGCCACCAACAAAACAGATAATATGATGGTTTAAAGACAACATACAGATAAGGGACCATTCAAAATTCTTGATGTTTTTAAATTTCGATTTGTTTTTTGTAAATTGTTTAATTGTGTCCTACGGGATTTGTTTATAATAGCATCTCATGCATAAATTTGCAAAGTGGACATGTGTAGAGCAATCATCGTTATTATAAAGCATCAGGTAAATTTCTGAAATAGAAATATCGAACACACAAGGGGAAAAAAAGTCTGACCTACCACGAACAAGTATTTGAAACCCCCGTTCCGGAACCAACTACACGGTGAGAAGCCACTTTGCCTGACTTGTCTGCGGTGACGGCATTTGGCTGCAGACTTGCCCGTCGTCGGGTTGTAATCCACCGAGGCAGGCGTTTCCTGAGCCCGGCCATCGGGCACCTCGGCCCCCGCGTGCTTCATGGTCGATGCTCGGCGAGTAGGTTAATCGTGTCGGAGGCCGGTGGTAGACTTACTCCTCTTGGTGACTGACTTGCAGGGTGCATCGCAACTTGAAGACCCCAAGATCAGGGTCGCACGGTTCAACCTTGCCGGCCGTCAACAAAGTCAGCATCGCTACTGTGCGATGACGTGACCCCCGCGATTGTCTGTCGAAAGGTCGACCGGCACTTGTTTTGCACCCCCAAAAAAGATAAATAAAGGAACCCTTTGGGTGATCTTTAGTCACTCCAAGGAGGGATACCTCAACACCGTGGTTTGGTGAAGAGTCGTCGCTTCAATCAGCTGATTGACTGGTGACTAAACGATGAGTGGGCGGGATGTGCGATAATCCGTTTACTGGGGGACAGTCTTTTGTAAATTGTAAATGAAACATGGGGGCCGTCAGAGGCAGCATCATCCCCCATAAATAGTGCATACACCTTGTCTGTAGATTGGGAAATCTAAACATCACCGGCATTGCTTGAATGCATG
This sequence comes from Acanthaster planci, assembly GCF_054643075.1. NCBI lineage: Eukaryota > Metazoa > Echinodermata > Asteroidea > Valvatida > Acanthasteridae > Acanthaster > Acanthaster planci. The sequence continues at coordinate 12,758,294 of NC_141791.1, forward strand.
GTGTCTGGATAGAGAACAAAAGGAATGAACCTAGTTGGGCGACCTTGGACGGAACCATTCATGCCGAAAGGGGTCCTCTTTTAGCTAGAGAGTGAAACACAACATCGTTATGGTTCGGACAGTCGGAATAGCGTACGTTTTATAATATACGCCTCTTTTATGAACATTCTTTTTACATTAGCTGTCTAGAAAAAATCCTGTTGGAGTGTCCAAATCCTGAGGTATCCTGTACAATTTTTTTTTCAACCATGATACGGTGATGGTTTCTTTTTATCTCTCAGGAAGGCTGTAGCGATTCATACGCGTCATTTGAAGCTCACTCAGCGAATTATGGTCCAGCTGACCGCCCTCTCCTTGGCCTTGACCATCATTCGTTACCTCTTCCGGCAGGTGACGTCCAGCTGATCGCTGTTTTCGTTTCTTTTTTTTCTCGCTGTGCGTCCATCTTGGGTCACCACGAGGTCAAACAGTTATCTCTAATACAGTGATGTACATGTATACACCCTCATGTACATGTACCAGCCCAGCTGGTTTCCCAGTGGGATACTTTGTTCGCTCTCTAATGCTGTTTTATGCTGGCCTGTTGCGGCACTGAACTTACAAGTTACACAAGAGGGGATCAAGACCAAATTCTTTTTGGGGAGGTGTATAATCTGTTTCCCAAAAAAATGGAAATAGGGGCCATGTAAATCTCTTTTATGGCCTTTCAGAGGGTTTAGATTACATTTTGCAACTTTTTGCACGTTTCAGGAAGGAAGGGTCATGAAAAAGAACGCTTAATAAATCGCCGCTCTTCGTAATTTTTAAACAAAATGCTTTTTGGTCGGGGCAGTGGCTCCCCACGCCTCCTTGCATCTATCTAAGTACTGCATTACAGCGCTTCGTTCCGTCACATGTCGATAACCGGATCCGTACGAACGATTGGGAGAGTGCGCCCTCAATGTCGTGGTCATGTAAAAGTTAAAAACATGGCGGCTAACAGCAGCACGTCGAAAGACGAAATAAGCCAAAATGAGGCCCAGTTTTCCTCTTTCATGCAAGAGGTAAGTCTAAATCATCATCCAGGGAGTGATTTTCGGGTTTGTCTCGCCTGCATGTAGCCGTTGTGATTTTTTCCTTTATTTTCCACCAGAACTATTGTCGCTAAAATTTGCCTTTCACCAAAACTGTTGTTATGATGTACATGTACTGTAGGCATGAACTAGAATGTCTATGACAGGCCTCGACATTTGCGGTTTTCCTATTGCCCGGGACAAATTCCTCTTTCAGTTCGGGAAAAGTAATAATTAAGGACAAATTGCCTGAAGGATAGGTACTTTAACTTTAACAAAAGTGTCAATTTTTGTGTTGTGTCCAAGAACCTTTGATTTGAGTTGTTCTCTTCACAAAAGCTTATAAAATGTGGTAAAAAGTATACAGTTAGGCCTACAAATTTGATTTTTTGCATCGTTACATACATGTACAAACTTGCATGTATTTATGCTCGCTGTGCACTTAGCAGGGCACCTTTCCACACAAGGGAAAAAGCGTATACAAATAAACTTTAAAATACACTTGTGTCTGGGTATCAAACGTCATAGCATGCACGGCGTAGCGGATCTTTGGGGGCGCTCGAAGACTGTTTCACATGTGGCTGTGACTTCAACGTTAGTGAATTTTGCCTGGTACTTGTGTATGTACTTTTCATATATGACACCAGCTAAAATCGTTGAGTGGTTAAGAAATAGCCATTGCCCAAACTTGTATGAATGATGCATCAGAGTCCTGCGCACTCTCTGCACACACGCAATAGTTTGGGTGATAGTTGACTGGTCTATGACAATCGTCATTTTTAACATGTTTCTAAAAGCGTATGCAACCAATTTAATCTCTCCTTCCCAGCGTACGTTTCGTACTCTCGTGAAAATGACAAAAATGGATGACTCCTTAGGCCTAACGTCATGGTTTGATTTTGGGTCAGCTCGTAACCAAGTTAACTCGTACCCTGGTCAACTTATACCCAGTCAACTTGTACCGTGTCCCCGGTCAACTCGTACTCCAGTAAAACACGCGTTTGTGACCCAAATGGATTACGATTGAGAGTGACTCGACAATTTTACTTACACCGGTGTATTCCTCAGAGTTTGCACTTTCGTACGAGCACCCTAAAGCTTTCCAAAATTGTAACTTTTCAGATGTAAGGCGCCTTGATAAACTGGGCCTGTAGTATTACATACTGACCACGAGCGATGCCAATATGAAAAACAAAGGCAGCGCTTCATGCGTAGGATTTCAAGGGACCCAACAGGTGCCATAGATGCATGACTTCTGACGCACAAAGTGCTGCCTTCGTTTTTCAAAATGGCGGCGTCAGTCATATCAGGGTGCTCGTACGAAAGTCCAAACTCTGAGGAATACGCCGGTGTAAGTAAAATTGTCGAGTCATTCTCATTTCGGAAGATATTAGGATTCAAAGTTTGTGACAATCCTGCAGTTTGGATTTCAGGCATTTAAGACATGCCTTGAAGTAGGGCTGTGGTGGCGACAGATAAGAGACAGATTGTAAAAGAGAGCCACATCAGCCCTGTTTTGGGGGCTAGTTTGAGGTTAGCTTCTTTTGGGGAGAAGGGGCAGGTGCATTGCTTGGACTTGCAAATGAACTTGCTACCACCTCGTTAGGGTTTTGAAATATACCTACTGTGTTTATGACCCCTTTAATTAAAGAAATCAAATAATCTCTAATTGAGAATGAACGCTTAATCGTCTAAAAGTGAATTTAAAAATTAAGTGCTAACGTCCAAAAAGCGTGAAATACGGGACAAAGGGAAAGAAAAAGTATTGTAATCCATTTGGGGTACAAAATTAAAAGTGAGACAAATTATTGTCATTTGTTTGGAGTTAAAAAAAGAAGAAAACAATCGTAATCCATGTAGGTCACAAACACGGTACGAGTTGACCGGGGACGCAGTACGAGTTGACTGGGTACAAGTTGACCAGGGTACGAGTTAACTTGGTTACGAGCTGAACCAAAATCGAACCATGCAGGCATTGCAGGGCCAACCATGGAACGGTCATCACGTTAGGCCTAAGGGGTCATCCATTTTTTGTCATTTTCACGAGAGTGCAAAGCGTATGCTGGGAAGGAGGGGTTGAATTGAGACAGATTGGAAAAGAGAGCTACCAGCCCTATTTGTGGGGCTAACCTTAAACATACACATTTGATAAGAGTGTATTCACTGATTTTATTAATTCAAGTTCTACAAGCCATACAAGATAACAAACTTAGATGCGTAAAAATGAACAAAGACGTTGACTGCAGAGGGACTTAACTTGCGATCTACAGAACATCTGTGTTCAGGGGATACTATAGTCAGACGCCATTTATGTCCTACTTCCTAAACACGGTGTAGACTTTTTAGTGAAATCCAACTTGTAAAAGGAGCTTTATACATAAATGTAAACATCAAAACCCATATGCTCTGCATATTCTCTGCTGATTGGGCCTGGAGAGTACTAGTTGACTCGGGTGCGTGTTGATCTGGGTACGAGTTGACTCAGTTGCATGTTGATCTGGGTACGAGTTGACTCGGTTGCGTGTTGATCTGGGTAGGAGTTAACTTGGGTGTATATTTCAGGGTACGAGTTGACAGGGGTACGAGTTAACCTGGGTACTAGTTGACCCATTTTGCAGGGTTAAGAGTTTATTTTTGACAAGTCAAACTCAGATGTGTCAGAAGACCCGAATCTTGATCAGTGCAGTGGTCCAACATGTCCAAATGCTGGTTTGCTTCGTCCAGAAAGAATTCCATAAACGGACAACAGTCATCAGAAAGTGAAAACATGCCCAAAATAAAAAAGATCTAAATTAGCTAAGAAACTTCCAAAGCATTTAGGCCTTGGCTAACTTAAAAAACACAAGTCACATAGACCTACATGTACATGTTGGTTTTGGCACAGGGACATCAAGTGTTGTCTGTTTATCCAACCTTTTCTGTTTCCTCCATTAGGCAGGTTCTGGTATCAGTGAACCAACGTGGCATCACCAATCCCGATTTAGATCTGCATGAAACAGAGATCAGTCATATCAGTTGGCCTAGGCCTACCATGTACATGTACTTTGTCTTTAGCACTACATCCTGTTGAACGTGTGTACATGTACGTGCTAACAATGAATGACATGATTAACCTAACAGGTGGCGAGTTACTGAGGTGTAGATATACATGATATGGCAAAAATGTTGGGGACGAGTGTAAAGCCTACATTTTGGACAATGTAGGCCTCACTGTCCCTTCAATTATGAGGAGAGTTAGATTTAATTTGTGTTAATTAGTTTTAATACTGCCTGCCCTGATGTAGATTTTGATTTCGTACTTCTTATGGGGCAACACAACCACTGATGGTTTAATTGATGATCCTTTGCTGGTTCTGCTAGTAACTGAATATGTAACTATACAGGCACCTGTCCTCAAGAACTTTTGGAAAGATGTTGAAGGAAATTAATTTGGAACATTTGGCACTGGATACTATAGACCTTTTTCCTGTGATGTCACAATTGTGCTGGACCTCTGATGTGTTGTGATGGTGATGAGTGCATAACGTTGTGATGGTGATCTACTTATTCAAGATAAACTAGTCAAGCATGCAGCATTCGCATGTGCGCTTGTATGTTGAAGCTGCCCATAGGAATATGTGTGATCACCTTGGCCAAGGCAGTCGACATGTATTGTTTACATTTAGCGCAATCCAGTCAGATGGTTGAAAAAGGTCTACAGCACTGGGTACTATAGATTGGTCATTCGAAGAACTGACCAGAGACAAAGTTGCATGTATGTTGAGTCACACAGTACAACACTGCTGTAACAAGCACGAGGGAGGTCCACAACAAGTGTTGGTGTAGCTGTCATTTGATGCACTGCTGTTTTTGATGCAGCCCACTTGTACCGAGATGGTACACGCTGAATATGATCAAAACAAGCAAAATGTGTCACAAAAGCCATGTTCCCATTGGACTTTCTCCTTGCTGCAACATTCCCTCGTGTCAAGCTACCGCGCATTCCCACCTGGACTTTTTTTAATGTAACAGAACGTTCATTCGCTGTACAAGACTAACTGAATACATTGCCTGTACTCTCCAACTTACATGTACCTTTGACCTAAGCGGGATATGATAAAAATTGGCAAAATCTGACAAATTCGGCTAAATCTGCCACCTTTTAAGTGGCGATCGAACAAGATGTATCTGTACACGTGCGTTTATACTAGTAGCTTTGTTGGGGCACACTTCACTACCTATGCATGCCGTAATGCTGGTGTGCTATACACACGGGAACTGGTAACCACACAACCATCTCACGTGCCAGCTGTCAATCTCTGTGTAGTAATAATAACAATAATAGTAAGTCTTATAACGCGCATTTTTGCAAGTTACAATTCACGGCAAGGACAACTCCAGAAAACAAGTTACCATGAGCTAATGTGAGGAGAACAGTTGAGTTTTCAGTTTATCCCTAAATTTGTCAAAGGAACTGATGTTGTGGATGTTACGTGGTAAGGAGTTCCAGCATCGGGGACCAGACGCTGAAAAGGCCTGTTTCGCGAAGCCAAGCCATGATAACAGCGGTGTTTGTTGTCATGGCAGTGTGCTGTACTTTTCAGGACTTACAATGCCTTGATGTCTCCAGTGGAATTTTTTTTAAGTCTTAGGTTGATTTCTTTGCCTCTATACCTTAGAATTTTCAAGCGCTCAACACCACTTGTAAGATCATCTCCAAGGGATCATAACAAGGTACATGTATGGTTTTGTGTAACCCTGTCTTTAGTCTCTTCAAACTTTCCAAAATGCCGTCAAATCTGCATGCACTGATCATTTATTCACAGGTGAAGGCAATTGAGAAACGAGATGCAGTACTGACCCCAAAGCAACAAATTGACCGACTTCTCCGTCCCGGCAGTACATACTTCAATCTCAACCCTTTTGAGGTAAACAAAATACCAACAAACCTAGTCACTATACAAACATTTGTTGGTGCTACGTCACTGTCAAAGTTTTCACCAACCAGTGGTTGTGTGTTCTGACGTTTCATCTGTATTTAGCAAATTGTGTAGATCTCTATAGTTTTTTACTTATTAGATTGGTCGAAAGTTTCTTTAGAAATAGCTCCAACAAAAGGAGTCAAGAAAATCTCTCCACCATTTGGGAAAACCACTATCTTTTAAAGGGCTCAATTTTTCCCCTTTATTGGCCCAAACAAGAAACTACAGGTATTTTTTTACTTGGCCTGCGGAAAAAGAGACAAGACATGACAGCAGTTACTAGTTCTTATGTCACATGAAACCAGTATCTACATGTATGGTTTTATCGCTGTGCTGTAGCCGAGTCCTTTAATTTAAGCAACCTCAATCTTTGCTTTCTTTTGTCACAGGTCATACAAGTACCACCAGAAATGTCTCCGGAAGAAATCCGAAAAAAGTTCAGGAGGGTACGTAAATGAATCCAGTATTTCCTCCAGATTGGATTCAACAATTGTGATTTCTTAAAGTTGCTTCCAAAGGCATGAGTGATAAGCTTTGATGATTTGATGTCCGGTTCTTTGAAGAACCAGGGGACTCTTGACCAGGGGTTAGATGTATGGTTCTTAAAAACCTTCGCTTTTTTCATGGTTTTTGCCCGTGTCAGGGAATTATGTACATGCATGACACTTTGTGGCCTAAATCACCTCTTCCTGCCAAGAAAAATCAGACGAGATTTTTTTTGGAGGAAGTTCCTGATTGTCATGATTGTGGGCATAATCTGCTGCCTGTGTTGGCAGCAAGTGTGTTGCCATTGTCAACATGTTTTGCCGTATTTCCTCATTTGCAGTTATCTATTTTGGTACATCCCGACAAAAATGTGGACGACAGGGAACGGGCACAGAAAGCCTTTGAGAGTAAGTGCACGATTCAGGTGTCATGTTTTAATCTGGAAATGGTTTTCCTTGTCAGGCTTTAAGCATACACGTTATCACATGCCCTTGTTGAGAGGTTTGCAGTTTGACACAAAACGTGCCCAGGCATCATCATCTGCCAGTGCAAAGATACATGATGTCGGTGTGAGGACTGTTACACTTCTTGATCTTAGAATGCTCTGTAGATTGTACAGTGTGTAATGCAATTTGGGAAACGGATTTATTTAATTGTCCACAAGATTCTTGGCTTCGCTTTTGCATGTCTTTCATTTAGTTTGAGTTACATCTACGTAGCACATTGACTTTTTCAGAATGAGATAAGAAAAAGTCCAATATCTGACCATAACTTTGTGTTACTGTTTGTTTTCTTTGTGTATATATGTTCATGAAGTTCATTAGTATTGAAGAGAAGTTATTTTACAATTAATCTGCCCAGAGCTTGTTTAGTAGGGGTTTATTAAATCACTCCTTAAAACAAATTATGTTTCTTGGTCTTCATATTGCCCTTTGTAAAATTGTTCAACACTACTTTGTTTTTGTGCAAATGGTTATGTTGCCTTTCTCAAAATTAGATGTCAATTTGCATAATCTTGGCAAGGAAACTAAATAAACTGTTACTTGTTGATAGTAACGTTTTTCTTTGATCAGGAAGAGAATGAACAAAAGGCCATCGACCGAGGAAATCTCTGAAGCAATTCGAGATTGTAGTATGGTATTCGACGATCAATAGACCTCATGGGGCAACCATTTTGCTTTTCTATCATTAAAAGCAATGAAACCAAACCGAGGCTGGAAGGAAAAATAGCCTGTTCCCTTTATCAGTGTGTAAAGTTGTATTACTATTGCCAGCGGCTCCACAGGGAACAAGACAAACATGACATGATAAATTAGGTTAGGCTTGCGGTTGCACCATGTAGACGAAAACACCTCTTTTATGAGTGTTTGGTTCTGAGAAAAACCGACGGGGAACACTCTGTGCTCTGTATGCTCTGTTTGTCTTCAAGAGAGTGACAACAGTCTGTCAGGACTTCTTTTCAAAATTAAGCATTGTCCAGGACTTTCCAGGATGAGTATAAACTTCCAGGATTTTCCAGGTATGAAGTCCTGGAAAATTCAAACTTTTGACCTGGAAACCCTGGAAAAGTCTTGGCATTTTCTTTCCACAAGGATGTATGAACCCTGATCTATAATGAGTCCTTTTCTTGCCTCACCTCGAGCAACTTCCATGACAAAATTCTTGCTCCTTGTGATTCTCCTGTAGTTCTGAGTAATGCCATGAAGGACATTGAAGACGAGGAAAAGAGGAAGAGTATATTGGCCATCATCCAAGAAGCCAAAGAGAAGAACGAGTTCTTGGTGAGCATCCCGCAGTTTGGAACGTTGATCTGAAATTGTTCACTTTAAATAGTTGTGGCACTAACGCAGTCTTCACTTTGGAAGTTTGCAGTCCAACACTCGACGTTCACTTGGTCCTGAATATCAACGCTAAGATTGAAACATCTCTTAAGCCTGGGAGTCAAACAATTGAACAATTCTAAAAAGTCTAGTGCTTTCCTGTAGCCCAAGCTGTTTGATTTGGAAATCTTGGGTTTCTAAGCACATTTTGTTTTCAGCTGCATTTGTGTCTGTAGTAAGGTTATAAAGCAGTTTAGTCCCAAGTGATAACTTTATTTTGGTCGGAACCTAGTGTGAATCCTATGCCAAGACTTGCCTCTGTTTGGGGAACTGTATAACCCGTACATTGTAAGTCAGCATTCAAGGAGCATCCAGCATAGTACAGAAGAAGTTACCTTTATTGCACCGACATCAAACGTGTGTTCTTAACTGCAGATTGTGTTGTCAAATCGCAACACCCTATTGATCAAATTTGATGCGCATGTATCACCTACATGGAGGTCGTTGTCACCACAGTAATGACTCGTTAATCTGGTCGCCAGAAGAGCCTGTAAGGAAACAGTGTGCCCACTTTGTTGTGTTTGTAGACCTAAGAACAAAACAGGTCCAAAACATGCAGATTGTTTAGACCTGGCCTGACTGAAAACCAGTTTTAGAGGCATTTTTTGGCTTGCGGTTATTTGCCACAAATTGAACAGTCAAGGAAAGCATCTACAAGAGAGTTTGCAAACAACAAAAATGGAGTTTTTCCTCGTATCTTGTTGTCATAAAAAACAAAGGACCACCCACGCTGGGTATAATTTAAACATGCCCCGATGCATCTAACCCAATGCTACACCTGCAGGAGGATTATCGGAGGTTCATGTTTTTTTTCCCTTGGCAGCTAGAGGAGAAGAGAAAGAAGAGGAAGAAGGAAGGACTATCTACGGAGATTGACGAAGATGACCCCGAAAAGGTGGGTGAGATTGCCCTCCCCATTAACCCTAACCCTCCTCAATCCTTCACCTGTTGGAGGACTGAGGAGTGTTAGGGTTAAAGGCAGGTAATTGTATTTCTCTTCCTGTAGTCAATGCACAGAGGGTCTAGAGAGAAGCCAAATGCTTCTTTTCCGCCCAGAAGGCTTGAGATTTTTATCTTTCAAACAGTGTCAAAGTTCCCTTGAGCCAATCGTGACTTTTATGTAAATAATTGCCATTCTGTGGGGTTTCTTTAAATACTTGCATTCTCCCCATAGGAGGGTTTCACATTTGTGCGTCGCCAAGAGTTTGCAGCGCGTTGGCCAATCACAGTGCACGAAATCTGTTGACCCAATGCGTGTTTGGAAAGGGTTGACAGATTTCGGGCGTTGTGATTGGCCAATGCGTTGCAAACTCTTGGAGGCGCACTATTGTGAATCACCTGTAGTGGTATTTCTCAGACTCGGTGCTGTTTCTGTTTCACATGATGCATAGTGAGCTTTGTCTGAGCAACCAGCGGCTCCAGATTGGACTGGTGTCCTTAACCACTACCAGCCGGGGACGCCGGGATCGGAGCCGTATGGTTTATATGTGTGGCCGGGGTCTCCGAACTCGGACAAAGGAAACAGGGCCCTGTAACAAAAGACCGTACTCCGAACAAAAGACCAGGCTGCTGGGCATGACCGGCATTTTTCACTCTCAAAAGTGGTGATAATCCAGCATTATTTTGAAACCGTATACCAGGGTTTGGGGTATTTAGAGCAAGCGGATTACCACCGGGGACAAAAGCTCTCCACCACCGCAGCGATGAGCCACACAGCACCGCTGCATGCTAATCTGGCCCCTATTGAAAAGAGGTCAGCAGTGCACTGAGCCAGGTTCGTGAACAAAAGACAGCTGTTTAACACCGCACAATCTGGGCTCTGTTTACAAGGCTGCAGGCCTGGCTGAAATACTCGGGCGTCAATGAAGGTCAGCTGTCAACTTAGAGTAGTGCCTGAAGATTACTCTGTGCGGCTATAAACGACTGTTAAATGGAATGATGAATTGTTGAAGGATTTTGAAAACGGAAAAAATGATAGTCATGCCGGCCCAGCATCCTCAACTTTGAAAAATGCCCCGGTCCGAAGTGGTCAAGCCATTCACACCCATCGTAAACAGTGTGTTGGTACCGGACTTCTCATTGTCTAACTACTGTCAAGCTTACCCTTTGTCATGTGATGCAACAAAAGGGCTCAATTCTAAAGTACAATGTATTATTTACAGTGGGTAGTGGTTCTTTGCTAGTGGCTTATGGGGAAAGTTTTGGCTTTATTTCCAGCACCAGGTTGTGCCAAAGTCTGCCTTGAATATTTCTTCTGGGCCCCCTGAGAATACTTAAAATACTGCAGGAAGTAGATCTGTGTGTGAGAGAAAAATTATTGGTGTTGAAACCTGATCTCATCTTCAATATTGGAGGCGAATTTCATGGGACTGGTCGGGGGAAATTATTATACTGCTTGGAAAATTTTTGTGTCGAGTAGAAATCTGCTCGGAACCAGTGGTATGCCCTATACGTGGCGTGAATTATAAGATGGGAGCCGTTTTTTGGTTAAGCAAAGGAATTTCTATTCTCAACAGTTCTGTTGGCCAAAATGTCTGAGACTCGGTTGCACAATGAAACCTGTCTTGGCCGGTCTTTGTTGACAGTTCAAAGAGACGTTGTACAAGACGACAGTCAAGCTCTTTGCCGACTACGAGATTCGGCGGCGGGAGCTGGCTGAGCGAGATGCGGTGCTGAGGAAACGGGAACGAGAGGAGGAGATTGCCGCCGAGGAGAAGGCCAAGAAGCAGAAGGAATGGGAGAAAGAATGGGAGGTACGTAAAGGGGCAGAAAATGGGGGGGGGGGCGTGGCTGGACTGAAGCATCAAAGGAATGCCTGGTTAACCACTTCATCCCAGTTTACCCGTAAATACACAGGGATTTCCTGTGTCGTAACACAGAGGACGTTAGAGCACGTTCGGATGAATTCTGTATTCACGTTCATACTTGCCCACACATTTAAGTGATCCTCATCGAGTGTTATATACACACGAACAATGAAACTATTCCATGAGGATGGGCGTGCGAAGCCTTCAAGCAGCCTCGAGCCAGGGCTGGGTGTTGTAGTAAGTTTCGCTCCACGACACTGTCTGAGTTTAAAACAAGCAAGGATATGGTAAGATATGTTACTCAGTCTTGAACTAATGACCATCAAGGGTCAGTTCTTGTAAGGTCCAGCATTGTAAAGGACTACAGTCGTGGTATCTTGTCATTTTAAAAAAGAAAAGTTGGCATTTTTTTTGGGCCCAAAATAATGTAAGTGTTTGCGACAAGTTCATGGAGGAATAAAAGCGTCAGCAGGTGGTTCATGTGGCTGTAACAATGGCTCTTTTCTTTAATCTGGGTAGAATATCGGGCAAAAAGTGAGCTTTTTAGATTTATCATTCAATACCATTGAAAATTCCTTGTGCTTCATAAACAGTGAGATATATATCTTGAGATTATGTTGGAGAAAATCCTGTTTAACTGCGCATGTACGGATCAAGACTAGATGCTGAAGGGGTAGAGCTGGACTGAATCACCAATGTGATTTTAACATAGATGTCTAAAAGCTTTATTTTAACTTGCCTGAAATTTGACAGCCCAGACTGACAGCATGGTGGGTGTAAGATCAGTGATTCTCTCTTGCAGAAAAGTCGTGATGATCGCGTGGAGAGCTGGCGCGACTTCACCCAGGGAGGCAAGAAGAAGAAGGCCAAGACAAAGAACAGGATGGCCTTCAAGCCTCCCAAACCCAAGCTGGAGCAGAGATGATGAACGGTCAAGTCGACGATGTACATAGACTTTGTATACACAGGTACCCCCTAACTCAACCCAATCAAATCCATGGGCTCAGTCTGACGGTGTTACGATCAAGGTTTGCTTTCTTTGTCTCACCATCATCAGATTAAAGTTTTTTACTCGCGATGATAGGGTCAAGGGTTTCAAATCTAGTTTGTGGCCATGTGTTTTGTCCTCGGGCACTCCACTTTACCCCCACTTTCCGCCAGGGGATTGACCTACGATAGACTGGTTTCCATCCAGGAGAATACGTGAATATTCTCATTTATCTCAAGCCGAAGAAACGAGAGTTAAAATGCTAGACCGACGAGCCATTTGTGCTCAGGATAGTGCTTACGTCATTTCAAAACTTCCACAAATTAGAGAAGCAAAAATATTGCCGTCTCTAAAAGTGGTCGTCATCGCAGCATCATACATATGCCCAGATATGTTTTTTTTGGGAGGTATGTACATGTACCTTACCCTCAAAACCGGCTGACGGGCTGTTGTTGCTGTCTGTTGTATACTTGTCATGAGAGTTGATTATCGGTCAGCATTATTTATCATATCTGACCATGGCTGGCAACCGTTTGTTACATTTCTGCCCAAGTCAGCACAGACTGTTCTGCAGTACCATTGACTCTGGTGCTCCTTGGAACGTCCCGGATGTAAATATTGGAAACTGAGAGCCCTCCAAACGGCTGCGATTAACATGCTTTTCTACTGGGCCAAGTCAAAGAAAAAAATCCACAGCTTTTTTTTAACCATAGGGTAGTAATGGAATGATGGCTGTAATGCTCAGTACTTTCAGGCCCTAGGGGTGTAGCATCGCCTTTTCCCATGATGCTATAGATGTCACAGCACAGAGATCAAGGATATGATATCTGTCGGAATGCGTATTGTGACCTTCAGTTGTTATGGTTTGGCAGCTGTTTAAAATATATGCATTCTTTATATTTATTAGGAAATTTTCCACACATTGTGCTTCTGCTTGAGTTTTTATCTTCCCAATGCTCACCACTCTGGGAAACTGTTGGAGCCGTTCGGTTGTTTTTAGAATTGATATTGGAAGTAGGGCCTACAGTACCTAATGGTAATTTTTTTCACAATCCGTAAGATGTGCTGTCCACCAAAAAGGACTTTTATGGCCAGTATATGAGTTCTGTCAAGGATTTTTCACCACCAAATACATACAGCCTTTAACCATTTAACGTACAAATACGTAAGTTTCCTTATTTGTTCAACTGAGGATGTGTACACTCGTTTAAGAATTCTTTTTTCATTTCCGCTGTTGACATATTAGCGCGTTGTGCTTGGTTGGGTCAAAGCGCAACTGCAAGGTTGAGGAATTTGCTGGTGAAAAACACCCACCCCCGACAGCTTTTTGGGTAAGACACTCTGACGATAAGTGGTTAATATCTTGGCATTTTCATATCACGATTATCTAACAAGCAGTATCCCAAAAGCTCTGCTTGACAACTCAGATCCAGTTTCTATAGTATTTCACGTCTGTGAATTTTCGTTGGGAGTTTGTCAATAATAAAATGTCCCTTGGCCAAGTAAAAAAAAAAATCAGTAAAATAAGACCTGAGGGTTAGTTTTATATTTCCTGTGTCTTTTGATGCACTTGTAGCTAGTGTTAAATGTTTTTGACTAAAATGGTGATTTTAAAGGGAGGTGAAAGTCAATTTTATGTAATCTTTAGTTTGAGAAAGTTGCAGTATTTCTGATCTGATCTGGGTTTGATTTTTGATACAAAGAGTCAACGTTAACCAGTATTCTTAACAATATTTGTTATGATGATGAATAGTAATAAGGCACAGAACAGTTAGTTGTATTTGATATGCCAGTGTAAAACAACATGACCAACACAGCAAAAAGAAAGATTTATGGGGTGAATATCTCCAAAGGTTTATGAGGCTTTGGTAGTTTTGGAAGTCTGCTCTGTGAAAATTAGACATGCCATAGTGTCAGGGCACTCTTTAGCGATGCTTTGTTGTGTACTGATGATAACAGAATGAAAGGAGCTCGGAAATCTAGACTAGTTCTGAAATGTTTCTTAGTGAAGTCTTGATTTTAAGGTACTGTACATGTAGCAGTGGGAACTTGTGTGAAGTGGGAGCGTTTGCTGCAGTTTTCGCCCTTTCCCCCATGAAATTATCTTTCTTTGCTAACTTGTATCTGCAGGCCTGCAGCTGTAGTGGAAGTTTTTCAGTCCACTGAAAGTGATAGCTTTATTACGATTTGCAAATTGTATGTTTTATTGCGCTCGTTTAAGAGTGCTGTAAGTTTGATGTGATTGCTAGCTATTCTGGAGTCGTTTAGAGCAGGGAAAGGCGAGTAGGAACTTTCAGGCAACTTTTCGTTAAAAAAAAAGCAAAAAGACAAAAGGGTTTTTATGTTCAGACTTTAGCAGAATCAGTTTCCAAGATCTAACAGTTTTTGTCCATCTTGTGTCCCAGTTTGAAAGAAATTGGTTTATACTTTGTTGAAATAAAAACATTGATACAGCTATGGAGTGGGGCAGTTTTGAAATGTGTATTATGAGTGAAACAAAAAGCTGCATAGAATGTCAGAGGTGAAAAATATGAACTACATACACTCATTGACTCAAGCGAAGCTAGGCCGAAAATGAAAACAGTTGCAGTCGAGCTAAATTGAGTGTGCGCTCCGCAGCCCCAATTCCGGTAATGTAATACGTTGTATATACTTCCAAGCACATGGTTGTCGCCGCTCCCTGGATTTTGATATCAGAGATTTACCTCGGTGACCGCGCTGTGACCTTCCACAAAGTTTTTTGCACTTCAGGGTGCAAACTGACTTATTTGACAGTGAAGTGTTTTTAATGTTTTATAAAAGATCAACAGTGTGGAAAAGTGATGTCCACATTTTGCAAGTGCCTGCACTTTAGCTCTGACCAGAGGATCACCTGTCAAAGCCTGACTACAACAGCTAATTTGTTCCAATTTTTCTCAAGTTGGCAGACTCACTAAGCATTTTGGTTACATTCAGTGCACCCAAGGAATCAATTTGGAAACATGTTATTTGTGTATCAGGCATAAATTGAGTTTTGGGCATCGAATGTAATGTATTTTGCTCGTCTGTGAAGCATTTACTTGTAAATGTCAATCGTAATCAAATTTCTGAAGTCGAAATTTCAAATAATTCTGCAATGGAGTTGGTCTTGCCAAATCAATCAATTATGGCCAAACAAAAGATTCGCCGAGAATTACTCAAAAATACATTTTTGGATGAAATGGAATGTATTTGATCGTCTTTGAGGCATTACCATGTTAGTTTAATGAAATAAATAGATCTGTAAGTGATAAGCCGTCCAAAATAATAACTTTTGACCAAAAGTTTCCTTTTCTTTAAATCACACTTCAGAACTTCCATCAGGACATGGCCCATCAAGATTCCAAACATACTATGTATAGGAACTTGTGCGTTGAGATGGAAAGAGGCTTCACTAACTATATCCCCCTTGATTCTGATTCAGCAGGTACTGGATGATATGTGTTCACGTGACCAAGTGTCTTAGAAAGTTCCTAAGTTTCTATCCCCCATTGATTGTAGAACTGCTAGGGTTTTACCTACTTCCAAGATCCACAAGGCAGGAAATGTGGGGAGGCCCATCATTTCTGGAAATGGATCGCCCACTGAACACGTATCATTGTTCATTGACACTTTTCTCAAACCCGTCGTTCCACAGATCCCGTCATATATCCACAACATGCCAGACTTCCTACGAAAGCTGGAAAACATCAAGAACCAGATTCCCAGCACAGCCATCAATGGGACCAAATACTAACATTCCCCACAAAGAAGGTATTCGTGCCTGCTGCTCTACCCTCGTTCAGAGTGGACACACAACTCCATCCACTAGCGATATTTATGAGACTTGTAGCCAACCAAGAACAATTTCTCCTTTATTGGCAAACACTATCTACGGGTACACGGCACAGCTATGGGCACTCGCATGGCTCCTTCCTTTGCTTGCCTCTTCATGGGTAACCCTGAAGGGGGCATGCTTGCTTCAGCACCATGTCGCCATTGGATCTTGGAGATACATTGATGATGTATTTTTCATCTGGGACAGTGGCAGTCTAGACATCTTCATAACAATATCAATTCTTTCCACAGGACAATTAAGTTCACTTCAGAATTTTCCCACCATCAGACAAACTTTCTATCAATAGGGCCCACTCCGTCCCCATAAATCTTGCACTCAAGGAGAAGCCCACCCTCCCCTCCCCGCCCCGAAGAAACTATCCCCAGGGTTCCCTTGGTCACCACTTTTCAGGCACGTCTTCCCCCCCTCCACAAAATCATCAACGACAATCATCATATCCTCTGCTCTTCAGACCCCCTTGCCAGTGCCATCCCAGACATCCCACTTTTGGCCTACAGGCGTCCCCGCAACCCACATAGGGACAGATGTGTTGTTTGCCAGAACCATGTCCTGGAATCTGGGCACTCCTCTGGTACCACCCACAGAACCAAAGGCACTATCACTTGTAGCTCTTCTAATGTCAGATGTCTTATCTCTTGCAGGGTGTGCAGTGTTTAGTGTGTCAGAAAGACCAAGGGCACTCTCGAGAAGTGTTTCTATGGCCACAGATCTAAGGTCAACACCAAATGACTAGATACCCCTGTGGGCCACTACTTCAACCTTCCTAACCATTTTATGTCTGACATAATCTTACAGGGCATAGAATCACTTAGGCACCATAATGATGCTTTTTGATTTAACAGGGAGAAGCTTTAGATCAAATACGCACAAGGCCTGAACATCCAAGGGGGAAACTACTAATTAACAATCTTTTCTTTCACTCTCTATTGTCTTCAGATTATTAACCCCCTGTCCAGTTTGTTCCATTGTATTTTTTCTTTGATCTCTTCCCACCTTACATCCCTTTGTTGTTCAACCATGCCTTTCATGCAGTCCCCTTGCCCAAATCACTCGGGAATCATTTTGAAGTGAAAAGAAACATGTTTTTATTATTTCCAAGACCTGAGGATCTCATTTTTGATGAAAAATCGCGGGTCAAAATTTTGAAAAAATCTGCAAGGGGTTAGCCTTGCAAAATAAGCAAATTTTGGCCAAAATTTCACTTTTCTCCAAATCACTCAGGAATCATTTTCAAGTGAAAAGAAATATGTTTTTGTCCTCTATGAAGCCTGTAGATCCTAATTTTGATGAAAAATCGAAGGTCAAAATTTTGAAAAAATCTGCAAGGGGTTAGCCTTGCAAAATAAGTAAATTTTGGCCAAAATTTCACTTTTCTCCAAATCACTCGGGAATCATTTTCAAGTGAAAAGAAACATGTTTTTATTATTTCCATGACCTGAGGATCTCATTTTTGATGAAAAATCGCGGGTCAAAATTTTGAAAAAATCTGCAAGGGGTTAGCCTTGCAAAATAAGTAAATTTTGGCCAAAATTTCACTTTTCTCCAAATCACTCAGGAATCATTTTCAAGTGAAAAGAAACATGTTTTTATTATTTCCAAGACCTGAGGAACTCATTTTTGATGAAAAATCGCGGGTCAAAATTTTGAAAAAATCTGCAAGGGGTTAGCCTTGCAAAATAAGTAAATTTTGGCCAAAATTTCACTTTTCTCCAAATCACTCAGGAATCATTTTCAAGTGAAAAGAAATATGTTTTTGTCCTCTATGAAGCCTGTAGATCCTAATTTTGATGAAAAATCGAAGGTCAAAATTTTGAAAAAATCTGCAAGGGGTTAGCCTTGCAAAATAAGTAAATTTTGGCCAAAATTTCACTTTTCTCCAAATCACTCAGGAATCATTTTCAAGTGAAAACAAATATGTTTTTGTCCTCTATGAAGCCTGTAGATCCTAATTTTGATGAAAAATCGAAGGTCAAAATTTTGAAAAAATCTGCAAGGGGTTAGCCTTGCAAAATAAGTAAATTTTGGCCAAAATTTCACTTTTCTCCAAATCACTCAGGAATCATTTTCAAGTGAAAAGAAATATGTTTTTGTCCTCTATGAAGCCTGTAGATCCTAATTTTGATGAAAAATCGAAGGTCAAAATTTTGAAAAAATCTGCAAGGGGTTAGCCTTGCAAAATAAGTAAATTTTGGCCAAAATTTCACTTTTCTCCAAATCACTCAGGAATCATTTTCAAGTGAAAACAAATATGTTTTTATTATTTCCAAGACCTGAGGAACTCATTTTTGATGAAAAATCGAAGGTCAAAATTTTGAAAAAATCTGCAAGGGGTTAGCCTTGCAAAATAAGTAAATTTTGGCCAAAATTTCACTTTTCTCCAAATCACTCAGGAATCATTTTCAAGTGAAAAGAAACATGTTTTTATTATTTCCAAGACCTGAGGAACTCATTTTTGATGAAAAATCGAAGGTCAAAATTTTGAAAAAATCTGCAAGGGGTTAGCCTTGCAAAATAAGTAAATTTTGGCCAAAATTTCACTTTTCTCCAAATCACTCAGGAATCATTTTCAAGTGAAAACAAATAGGTTTTTATTATTTCCAAGACCTGAGGAACTCATTTTTGATGAAAAATCGCGGGTCAAAATTTTGAAAAAATCTGCAAGGGGTTAGCCTTGCAAAATAAGTAAATTTTGGCCAAAATTTCACTTTTCTCCAAATCACTCAGGAATCATTTTCAAGTGAAAACAAATAGGTTTTTATTATTTCCAAGACCTGAGGAACTCATTTTTGATGAAAAATCGCGGGTCAAAATTTTGAAAAAATCTGCAAAATTAGTAAATTTTGGCCAAAATTTCACTTTTCTCCAAATCACTCAGGAATCATTTTCAAGTGAAAACAAATAGGTTTTTATTATTTCCAAGACCTGAGGAACTCATTTTTGATGAAAAATCGCGGGTCAAAATTTTGAAAAAATCTGCAAGGGGTTAGCCTTGCAAAATAAGTAAATTTTGGCCAAAATTTCACTTTTCTCCAAATCACTCAGGAATCATTTTCAAGTGAAAAGAAATATGTTTTTGTCCTCTATGAAGCCTGTAGATCCTAATTTTGATGAAAAATCGAAGGTCAAAATTTTGAAAAAATCTGCAAGGGGTTAGCCTTGCAAAATAAGTAAATTTTGGCCAAAATTTCACTTTTCTCCAAATCACTCAGGAATCATTTTCAAGTGAAAACAAATAGGTTTTTATTATTCCAAAGACCTGAGGAACTTATTTTTGATGAAAAATCGCGGGTCAAAATTTTGAAAAAATCTGCAAGGGGTTAGCCTTGCAAAATAAGTAAATTTTGGCCAAAATTTCACTTTTCTCCAAATCACTCAGGAATCATTTTCAAGTGAAAACAAATAGGTTTTTATTATTTCCAAGACCTGAGGAACTCATTTTTGATGAAAAATCGCGGGTCAAAATTTTGAAAAAATCTGCAAGGGGTTAGCCTTGCAAAATAAGTAAATTTTGGCCAAAATTTCACTTTTCTCCAAATCACTCAGGAATCATTTTCAAGTGAAAACAAATAGGTTTTTATTATTTCCAAGACCTGAGGAACTCATTTTTGATGAAAAATCGCGGGTCAAAATTTTGAAAAAATCTGCAAGGGGTTAGCCTTGCAAAATAAGTAAATTTTGGCCAAAATTTCACTTTTCTCCAAATCACTCAGGAATCATTTTCAAGTGAAAAGAAACATGTTTTTATTATTTCCAAGACCTGAGGAACTCATTTTTGATGAAAAATCGCGGGTCAAAATTTTGAAAAAATCTGCAAGGGGTTAGCCTTGCAAAATAAGTAAATTTTGGCCAAAATTTTTTTTATTATTTCCAAGACCTGAGGAACTCATTTTTGATGAAAAATCGAAGTTCAAAATTTTGAAAAAATCTGCAAAGGGTTAGCCTTGGAAAATAAGTAAATTTTGGCCAAAATTTCACTTTTCTCCAAATCACTCAGGAATCATTTTCAAGTGAAAAGAAACAGGTTTTTATTATTTCCAAGACCTGAGGAACTCATTTTTGATGAAAAATCGAAGTTCAAAATTTTGAAAAAATCTGCAAGGGGTTAGCCTTGCAAAATAAGGAAATTTTGGCCAAAATTTCACTTTTCTCCAAATCACTCAGGAATCATTTTCAAGTGAAAAGAAATAGGTTTTTGTCCTCTATGAAGCCTGTAGATCCTAATTTTGATGAAAAATCGAAGGTCAAAATTTTGAAAAAATCTGCAAGGGGTTAGCCTTGCAAAATAAGTAAATTTTGGCCAAAATTTCACTTTTCTCCAAATCACTCAGGAATCATTTTCAAGTGAAAACAAATAGGTTTTTATTATTTCCAAGACCTGAGGAACTCATTTTTGATGAAAAATCGCGGGTCAAAATTTTGAAAAAATCTGCAAGGGGTTAGCCTTGCAAAATAAGTAAATTTTGGCCAAAATTTCACTTTTCTCCAAATCACTCAGGAATCATTTTCAAGTGAAAACAAATAGGTTTTTATTATTTCCAAGACCTGAGGAACTCATTTTTGATGAAAAATCGCGGGTCAAAATTTTGAAAAAATCTGCAAGGGGTTAGCCTTGCAAAATAAGTAAATTTTGGCCAAAATTTTTTTTATTATTTCCAAGACCTGAGGAACTCATTTTTGATGAAAAATCGAAGTTCAAAATTTTGAAAAAATCTGCAAAGGGTTAGCCTTGGAAAATAAGTAAATTTTGGCCAAAATTTCACTTTTCTCCAAATCACTCAGGAATCATTTTCAAGTGAAAACAAATAGGTTTTTATTATTTCCAAGACCTGAGGAACTCATTTTTGATGAAAAATCGCGGGTCAAAATTTTGAAAAAATCTGCAAGGGGTTAGCCTTGCAAAATAAGTAAATTTTGGCCAAAATTTCACTTTTCTCCAAATCACTCAGGAATCATTTTCAAGTGAAAAGAAATAGGTTTTTATTATTTCCAAGACCTCAGGAACTCATTTTTGATGAAAAATCGCGGGTCAAAATTTTGAAAAAATCTGCAAGGGGTTAGCCTTGCAAAATAAGTAAATTTTGGCCAAAATTTCACTTTTCTCCAAATCACTCAGGAATCATTTTCAAGTGAAAAGAAATAGGTTTTTGTCCTCTATGAAGCCTGTAGATCCTAATTTTGATGAAAAATCGAAGGTTAAAATTTTGAAAAAATCTGCAAGGGGTTAGCCTTGCAAAATAAGTAAATTTTGGCCAAAATTTCACTTTTCTCCAAATCACTCAGGAATCATTTTCAAGTGAAAACAAATATGTTTTTGTCCTCTATGAAGCCTGTAGATCTCATTTTTGATGAAAAATCGCGGGTCAAAATTTTGAAAAAATCTGCAAGGGGTTAGCCTTGCAAAATAAGTAAATTTTGGCCAAAATTTCACTTTTCTCCAAATCACTCAGGAATCATTTTCAAGTGAAAAGAAATATGTTTTTGTCCTCTATGAAGCCTGTAGATCCTAATTTTGATGAAAAATTGTGGGTCAAAATATGCAAGGCTTAGCCTCTAATAAAACTGGGTTTCAGAGATTTTTCTGAACAACAGGCTCTCAAAAGTATGTACACGTGTAATTGAGATTAAAGTTTAAATATTGCAACATAAACCCTTGCAGATTTATCTTGTTTAAGCAAAGAGATATTGCAATTGCATTTTCCTCAATTGTCAGGAGGCCCGAACTTTTTCTACATTTTTCCAAAGCATTCATTATTTTAAAACAAAAATACCATTCCATGGATTAACTTGGCCTCTGAACCAATATCAATCAAATAATGACAAAAAAAAATAAAATGATTCTATCTAAAAGGTTTTCTGATAAATTCCAGTGAATCTTTAAGAAAACAAAATGACTGAAAAGAAGTCATTGTGGCTTCCGAGATGATGGCCTTACCATCCGAAAATTGCATCTTAAGAAAGGCCTAAAATATTGCTTAGTGACCATAAAAAAGTTTGTTAGACGGTATTTGGACAAAAAATATCTTTGTGGACGATACGAAACCCCAAGCTGTCCATAACATAGCATCTACTTGAAGTACATCTTCAAGACATTGAAATGTTTTCTCTTACCATGGTTATCTTTGTGTTGCCTTTGCCTCTTAAAATATAAAGCCTAGCCACAAAATAACTGAAGTAATTGCTTGTACAGAGTGCTGTGTCCTTCAGTGTAATGAGAACAGCTGATGTCTACGTGCCAATCAACAGGCTTCGTCCTTCGGCCATTAAGGATATGATCTCCTCATTCATGGCTGACACCTTTTAATAGTGGATGTCGCCGGCCGTGACCAGCTCAAACCACTGTCTCAGGGCATCGCTGAGAACCTCCGGCATGGCATTGATGTCCTTCAGGATGATGTAGAATGGAAACGGGAAGTGTTCCATGTAAGAGTTGATCTGAGGTAGCTGGCCCGGACCGCCGAAGATGGGCACCTTGATGTCCAGAATGGAATCCTACATTTCAAATGAAAAATTACTAGTGTATTAAAGACTCGGGCAAAAGGGCTTCGGTGGCCTGATAGTGGCCGGAAAGTAACCCAGCAACTGCCCCTGCCAGCGATCAAGCAACTATACCCCAGTTTCACAGCAAACTTTGAATCAGGCAACAGAGGCTTTACATGGCAGCCATCTTGCAGGGCATTTCTTTGTTCCATAGGGAAACCTCCTCTGTGCATACCCTGTGGAACAAAAGCACTGGTCTGCAAGATGGTAGCCATGCCAACCATCCACAGGAAAAATTCTAGTATCTGTAATCAGCAGGCTACTGCAAACTTCTTGTTCTCTTTATGTCAGACTTCATTTCATAAAGGCCATTCCATTTTAATACTCGGCATTACCGTTTTGTTATCATGATGTCAGCATTGCTGAAAACTTCTTAACGCCCGAGAACTTCCCTTGAAATGTATATCTATTTGACTGAAGTCATTTCACTGCTTTGATACAGGTTCACCAACAGGTGCTAATTAGCACTGTAGGCAGTACTTTAAACTAAAAAGTGGCAGACCTTATTTTCTGGATTGTCAAGTGCCACGAAGACCAAAAAGATGTTGGCATCCCTGGCCCGCCGCACGGCAGCTTTGACTGCCTCCACGCCCTCCAGAAACAGGCCCCGCCCATCTGAGACAATGAGAAGGAGCTGGGATGTCTCCAGGTGGCTGCTACCCGTCTGCAGGCGGGATCGGGCGGCGATCATGCTGGCAGTTGCAGAGGTCAAAAGCTGTAAGTGCACGATGGGGAGAAATGCAACAAAACAAATCAAACTTCTGGTGGGAAATTAAGGAAATCGTATCAATTTCTGCAACTGTTTTGACTTAATAGAGGGCCACTTCTGTAGTCTTTCTGACAGTGTAATCAATGTTTGAATAAGAACTCTGACAATCTGGTGACATGGGTGTTTTTGTGAGTGTAGGGTGTGAATTCACCCCCCTCCAACTAAAAAATGAAACAAAAACAGGGAGAAGAAAGAAACCAATTCTCGTAAGAAATTGAGGATTGACCCCTTTTGCCTTTGATTTGTCAGCTTGCTGTCAATTAGTATTTTTCAAAGACTGAGCAGTGAACATTACCATAAAGAAGTGAATGCTAAAAGTGACCAAGTGCACTGTCAGTATTACTATCTTTCCAAAGCTTTAATGAAGCCGCTGCGTTCTTATCCTACCAACTTCAGCTAACTGCTTATGACCAATAGAGAAAGCTCTACTTGCAACGAGACCAAGTCATAAATTCTGAACTTGGCTCTCACTGCCCGATGCTTTAGGTCGCATAAAATGTACATGCACCCACGTATTGGAAAGTCAGTTGGATTGGGTTTCAGGGATCAACAGATGAAAAGTCACCAAAATTTATTGGCATACTTATTTATTGACAAACTCGACTGACCTGTGCTACTTTGGTCTTGTTCTGGGAGAACGTAAACTGCCGCAGAATCTTGGCACCGGATTGGTCGGTGAACTGCTCATGGAACGGGTGCAGAAGCTGCACCGATTCGCCAAAGCTAAAGGGCGGGAGAATCGTGTACAGTGTTAGGAGGGCCAGAGAGAAAGACGGAATAAATTACTGGGGCAGAATGTCAGCATTTCGAGCCTTCAAGCCATTCTTTGCTCATTCCTGCTCTCTTAATATCTGCTGTGACCAATATGCACGCACACCTCATATGTCATGATTGCATGGGGCATGCACTTGACTGTACCAACTTAGTAATGGCCCCAAAAAAGGTAGACCAACGACTGCAACCCATGTCAACATCTGCAGGGGCGCGCAGTGACTCTAGCTGTATTGGCCAGAGAAGTGATTGTAATCTCACTGCACATTAAATTTCCAAGAAGCTAGAAGAATTGCATCTCTACAGTTGCCATGTTTGAACATTACATGCATCACAGAAAAAGGGCAAATTTCGGGTGAGACTTAACTAAAGCGTAGCAAAATTTGGAGAAAGATCTTTAAAGTCACAGAGCTCACCTGCAGACAGCCAGCTCTCCTGCCTCAAGCCAAGTCAGGGCATTACTAATGACTGCTAGTGACTCGAAGGCAAGCTGTGAATTGATGAAAGACAACACCCATACAAATGGAAATGGTTCTTCTCAATCTCTCAACATTCGTTAATAATACTACGTCTTGAACAATTTTCCAAAGAATGTTTCCTGAGATCACTGAAATCCAACTACATACTACTTATCAATGATGTGTATTCTTTTTCTGCAACCGGCAGGGACTCTTGCGTTGTGCAAGAAAGAGGCTCAAAGAGCACTGACATCTTTAATTTAGAACACGAACAGTGGATGTAAAGGCAATTTTGAAAGATAAAATCCAAGTCTCGCTATTGAGCTCTAAACAATGACAAGGAAAAGTCAAGACCTGACTTCTCACTATGACACCGCTCCCAAGACAAATGTTCACAAAAAAGGCCGCGGCTTGTTCGTCTACCTGTTTTGATCGATTGTCCGCCATGCTCGACGAATCGTCCACGGCCAGCAGTATCTGGTACTGCCTCTTGCTGGGCTTGGTTCGCCGCAGCCAGATCTTGTCCTTACGGAACCCACTGGCGATGTAGGGGATCACCTTACGCATGTTGATGCGCTTGCCGGTGCGGAAGTCACCTCTGGAAAGGGAAGCAGCAGTCAAGGAAGAGTTTGTTGTCAAAATAAAAAGAAATAAGCAATGAGCCAATGTGGCTTGAAAGATTGATGTTTATCTTTGGTTTTAATATGTAGCAAATGACAGCTGAGAATATTTCTATTCCTCATGGATGGGATTCCCTGGGAGTTTCTGCCACCATACTTTATTCCTTGGTGAGAGGCACGTTAGGGTAAAGTAACTTGCCCGAGGACACAGCACTTGCCCAGCAGCTGGATTAGAACATCTAACCCCAAAAACATCTCACTTTGTTGTTCACAAGACAAGTCTGGCTCCCAGGACAGGTTAATAGTTTACCTGAGCTTGGAAGCTCGTGTCGGCTCCAGCACCAGCCTCAGCTGCTCGCAGAGGTCACGAGCTAGGCCAGAGGTCAACGACTCGTAGCGATGCCAGGTTTCCTGAGCTTCTCTCTCCTGGAATCGGAATAAATTGATGAAACTACAATAACAAGGAATTTGTAGCCCATTACAAAACAAGTTCTTGTCCCCTGTAAGTTTGAGATGACGTGTGCTAGTGGATATAAAAATATGCACAAAAGAGTGTTACATCTGACATCCAGTTTTAATTTCAGAGCACAGAACATACTTTCATACTTTCAAGAAAGAAAATCCTGTGCACAGGAAACCAAGACATACAAGAAAACCTACAAAAGTTCTAGTACAGCACTGAAGGGATGACAAAGTAGAGGT
Organism: Acanthaster planci; assembly: GCF_054643075.1. Taxonomy (NCBI): domain Eukaryota; kingdom Metazoa; phylum Echinodermata; class Asteroidea; order Valvatida; family Acanthasteridae; genus Acanthaster; species Acanthaster planci. Next base: position 12,784,181 of record NC_141791.1, read on the forward strand.
AAAAGTTCTAGTTTCCCAGAACAGTTCTTAATAACGTACTTCGTCAGCTGTGCCCTGCTTTTGACTGAGCAGGCTCAGTTTTTGCTCCATCTCCTGCCGCAGTGCCTCGTACTCGTCTGTTGTCATGACGTGCAGCTGTGCTGCATCTTGGGATATCAGGTCAAGGGTCGTGTGTATGGTCGAGGCATGAATTTCACCAGTGTCCATCGGATCTATGAAGAAAAATGATGTATACTCTTGACATGCAATACAGCACTACCTTGTCATTTTCAACATTTGTTCAGACAGTGTGGGAAAGCCAAATGGAAGAGCAATTCTTGCACAAGTTATAAGCAGAAGGAGAGCATACCTCTGACTCTTGTGGCTGTGCCATCATCTGCTACATCTCCTTCTGGCACATCTGAGTTTGGCTCACTTGTTTCATCATCAGCAGTCTGTCTTTCCCCCGACTTGATCTTAGTTCCTGGAAGCTTGTCCATTCTCTCCGGATTCTTTGTCAAGAAGGAAAATTTGAAAAGTAAACTTCTGATTGGTTTTACCCTCTCCCTGATCTCGAACAAACTCTTCACGCCAAAATACCTCAAGACATACAGCAGTCATAAGTTTCAACTCACATCTTTCTCTTCTTTCTCATCATCAAGTGGTTTAATTTCTTCATCTGTTTCCATAGCAGCCGTGTCCTCCTCCTCCTGATTGGGTGTGGCCTGTTCCTGCATCAGCTGGTCCTCCGATGCCACGTCCATCATTTGGGTGTCGTAGTGGGAGGAAGCGTCCTTGATGTGCTCGTACAGATCCCAGGTCTGGTCCTGGTCACTTGGCTCACTGCTCTGGTTCTATTTTAATAGGGAAGAATTTTGTTTTCAATATATATTATTCCAAAGACTACAAACTTTGAGAGCCTAGACACTGATTCAGTCGAAAACAATTAATGTTCGTGAGGACCCAGTTGGTTTAAAATCCAGCAGTGGAGACTACGTAATTTGGAAAGAACCAACCAACACGGAAAGAGATTTTTCTCTTATACGCAATAGCAATTTTCAGAAAACTTGGACATTTGGGACCTGTCAAGGAAAGTTTTAAATGATTTGATTTGAAATTACCAAGAACTAGGATGAGAGGCAAGAATTATGATGCCCACTCAAAGGCATTGCCTAAAGAAAGAATTTGGGTCGCATCAAGGTAAGAAAAGGACAGTTAGGTGGGTAGAATGTTGGGGCAGTTTTTAAAAATTCACAAGTTACAAATCTTAAAAAAGATTCTGACATTGTCAAATTGGGCAGAGATAATAACTCAGGCCTGGATAGCTCAATTGGTGGAGCATGCAGAGTGATTGATGCAGAGGTCGGAGGTTCAAATCCTGCTTAAGCCGACTTCTTTATTAATCTATAGTAAAGATTGCGGTAACACCATGTATTTATCTCTTCTTTGAGTATGTGTGGTTCTGAGAACAACCGGGGAATAACTCGACGTTTCGAACAGTGTACTCTGTCCGTCTTCAGGAGACTGCAGGATTCTAACTGGGAGTGGAGCTTATATGGTGTAGAGAGGGATCCAGATGTAGGGATTAGCTCGGTGATACTCAAAGAAGAGATAAATACATGGTGTTACCGCAATCTTTACTATAGATCTAGTTTCTTTCACCATGAAAACCTTTTATTCTTTATTAATCTTTATAATTGATTGACAATGGTCTCATTTCCTGGCCAGTACCTCTTCCTCTGCTCCCTCAGTCTTCTTCTCGGGTGCATCCATGGTCCTCAGACGTTTGTAGGCCTTCTCCTCCACTGAACCCAGGCTGCGCTCTGCGTCCGAGTGCCCCGGCCTCCGCTTGTAGCTCTGCCTCTGTTCAGACTGGTTCTGGCGCGGGAGTGTCTGGGAGGGCACAGCACCCTCGTGGCCCTCCTTGAGAGAGGATTCGGCACTGCCAACATTTTCTTTCTGTTAAGGAATCGAAAAATCAGCAAACAATGAAATGTAGACTTTTAAATGGGTGAAAGAAATCCTTGAGATGGGCACTGTTGTCCAACAAATAGAACTTAAAAGTTTGAGTGACTAGATTTTCAGAACTTGGTTCCATTCCTGGTTTCAAATTCCGAAACCAGCCCAAGTCAACCGTAAGCTGTTATTAGAATTGAATCAACTGCAGTATTTGAAATGGTTGAAGCTTTGAAGGCACAGTAAGAGGTTCTACAGTAAAGAAAATAACTCTCTTTCTCTTGAACTGGACAAATAGTCGACTTTCTTTTCTACCTCTCTGTTCTTCTCCTCCTCTGATTTCCCAGCCTCCTCCTGGGCGACCTGCTCCTGCACCGTCTCCGTCTTCTCCTGCGATCTCCCGTAGTTCTCGGCCGGTTCCGGCATGGCCTGTGGATGGTGTGCCCGATCCGGTTGGTAGTCTGCACTGGAGTCTTCTGGTATGGGTTCATCATCATCTTCCTGCAAAACAGAAAAACATGCCAAGAAGAAAATGCTGGAGCTCATTTGGTGATTGTTTGCCAAGAAATCATCAGAACTAGAGGGGAAAGTTCAATCGGTAGTTGGAACTTTTACACCAGTAGAAAATCCTTAACTGCAGTTGCAGGCTGAACAACAGAATCCTTAAGTTACTTACACTAGACCAAACAGTCCAAAAAGAAGAACTCATGTTTAATTTATTGCAATACTTCGTACTTAATTTAGAATATTTTACAGTGACAAATATCGATCTTTGAACTGCAGTCTTGAAAAATGTGCTCAATCATCTATCCTTGAAAAGCTGATACTAATTTTGATCCAGTTGTGCTAGTGTCAGTGATGAATAAACTCTCACATCACGAGCTGAACATGCTGATCGCTGCTTAATTGTCAATGGGAACAAAGGAAGGCATCCTTGTGTTTTGCCCAAGTTCAACCAAACGATCAAAGTCGCCATGAAACCGGGCTGTTTCTGCCCACATCTCACCTGTGGCTCCAACCCTACCCCTCCCTTCTGATCCCCATCCGCTTCATCAGCGTCCTCTCCATCTCCGTCCTCCCGATCGTCCCTCCCCGCATCCTCCTCCCCTCCGCTCTCGTCCTCTGCCCCCTCCCCACCTTCCTCCATCCTGGGTTCGCTCGGTTGGTCCCCTTCGTCTTGGTTCCCTTCTTCACGCTCCTCACCATCTTCCTTTTCGTCCACAGCATCCTGGTCCATCCCGGAGTCTTTTTGGTCGGGCAGTTTCGTCTCAATGTCAAACGGATTTGCCTCATCTATTGATTACAACAAAAAGAACACCATTTGGTTTTAAGCTCCTTGGAATTTGTCTTCCGTCGAAAGCAGCAGACCCCCCCTCCCGAAGATCCTAAGGCAGAAAAATAAGAGTAACTATTTCCTCAATGTTTGTGTAAAGTTATAGTATCAAACAAATCAACGCCAGTTGATTCTAACAATCTAAACCTGCAGAATCCAACACCTCCATCAGCAGAGTACTAGTGGATACAGGACTCCAAATCAACGCCAGTTGATTCTAACAATCTAAACCTGCAGAATCCAACACCTCCATCAGCAGAGTACTAGTGGAGACAGGACTCCAAATCAACGCCAGTTGATTCTAACAATCTAAACCTGCAGAATCCAACACCTCCATCAGCAGAGTACTAGTGGATACAGGACTCCAAATCAACGCCAGTTGATTCTAACAATCTAAACCTGCAGAATCCAACACCTCCACCGGCAGAGTACTAGTGGATACAGGACTCCAAATCAACGCCAGTTGATTCTAACAATCTAAACCTGCAGAATCCAACACCTCCATCAGCAGAGTACTAGTGGATACAGGACTCCAAATCAACGCCAGTTGATTCTAACAATCTAAACCTGCAGAATCCAACACCTCCACCGGCAGAGTACTAGTGGATACAGGACTCCAAATCAACGCCAGTTGATTCTAACAATCTAAACCTGCAGAATCCAACACCTCCACCAGCAGAGTACTACTGGATACAGGACTCCAATTTTACTTGACATGGGCAGTGGCTCTGCTCATGTACAAACTGACATGGAATGTGCCGTATGGGGTGTACGATTTCAGATCGTGAGAGGCTTTCAACAAAACACGTCAAGGAATTCAAACGGTAACTAAGGTGGATCACGATGGCGATGAAGGAGGTTTCCAGCCAACAACATTCATGGAGTGATCTAAAAGAAGTCTTCCTTATGTTACGGGTTGGAGTGACAAGCAAGCAGATTCCAGTTTCAAAAGTATGAAACTGAGATTTAGGCTGCCAGGCCATGCATGCAGATCAACATAATGGTTTCACTGTATCAGGCCCAGAACTGACCAACTGACCTCCTCAGGCTGAGTGGGCGAGTCTTTACGACGGCTACATTTGTATGCAGGAGGTTTAGGATTTGAGTCCAATCCAAGCAAAATTGATTGTGAATTTTTTTTTCCCCAAAGCTCTCAAGACACACTGCTTTATAAACCACGTTGGCAAAGGGCAAACTCACTTTCAAATTTCTCTCTTCTCAAGTAAAAGGTCCCCTACTCTCACCTTGGTTTTCGGTTGCCCCTTCTTCATTTTCGTCATCCATCTTCCCCCCATCCAGATTGAGGTCGTTGGGGATGTCCAGGTCTTCGGGGACGGGAGCTTCGGGCGGCTCGTTAGCCTTGCGTGGATCGACCTCGTCGTCATTGAACTCACCCTGAAATGGACCAACAAATGTTGTTACCACTCCAACCGACTCTTCATGTTTTTACTGTTGGCAACACATGCACTTATAAACCTTTGCTCCCTCTGCACAAAATTCTTTGAATCGTTTGGGAAGTTTTGGCAGATTCTGCAGAATTGAGAAAGTTAGAGCCCCACCACTGTTACACGGCCTGGCGCTTGATGTCCCTTGAAAGTCAAAGTGCAATGAATGTACCATAATATAGTTTCATCTCACTGCATTAAATCTAACAAATTCACAACGGTTCCCTTCAAATGTGTATGAGGGTACATTTAAAAATGTCTCTTACACGAAAAAACCCAGACTGAACTTCTTAAACAATTTTCATTAATAACCACACCCGGAGATAAAATATAAAGGACATACCTTTAGGACTTTTGAAGTGTAAACAGATTTTCAAATCTCATGATTCTTGATAAAAAAAAAAACCTCTACAAACTAGTGACACCTGTATCCCCACACCTTACCTCATCCTGTGGTTCCAGGTTGTTTGGTTTCTGGTTCTCGTTGTTCTCTCCCATTTCGTCTTCACCTTCCTTTCCCTGTTTCTCATCGTCCCCTTTGTCATCTGCGGCTCCTACAGACGGAGACGGGAACTCTTCCATTACAAGCAAATTTTTCACCACCTCCAAGATTTTGAGTTGGGCAATTTTCAGGTGGGACAACCCCTGGTCCACAACACAAGAAAGACAATGATGTGCCCGACTGGCACCACAACAAAATCAGTAAAAGTTAAATTTCAGGCAGATGGACTAATGAAAAGGTAATTCAAGGGTTCGAGGTTCGAATCCAGATTCAACCAATTTGGGGGGGCGATGCAAGTTTCTTTTTGTTTTGGATGTTAAATGAGATGCATACCTTTGTTGTCATCCTTGGCTACCAAGTCCGTCTGCTTCTCCTCTCCTTTGCCTTCTCCAAACTCCTCCTTCTTCTTTCCATCTTTCCCCTCTTCATCCTCGTCGTCCTCTTTGTCACCCCACATTCTCTCGTCCAGCGTGTCGGCCCCTGGCTGGTCCACCTCTCCCATCTGTTTGTCCATCTCGTGTTCGTCGTCACCGTCATCCTCGTCAGAGTTTTCGACATCTGAACAGGCACAATACCAAAATTCTGCTTTTGCCACTGCTGAGCAACATTGGGTAACCGGTCAAAAATGCTGCACGACACATGCTGCTGTTGGCCGGTACTCTGGCAATTCGGTTTCATTGGACTCAGAGAAATCCCTATTGATGTATGATAGACTGAGTCCCAAACCATCACTGCCGTCAATGGCTATGGCTTTTTAGCCTTGGAGTGCTACTGGAAATTAATGAAGCCATAGACACAAAATAACCAATCTGGACGTCTTCTATCTAATGTTAAAGTAGCTTGGTGATGTTTGACCACATTAAGGCATTTTGGGATCTACAGTCCCCCCAAACTCCCAACAAGCCATTCCTGGTCATACCTTTGGCTTCCGCATCGTGGAGCTTCCCTTGGAAATCCTCCGACATCTCGATGCCTTGCTCCTCATCCTTGACATCGGGCTGGTTGGAGAAGTCTTGCTCGTCTTGCTTCTCACCAGGTTTCTTGGTGTCTTGAACCTGTGAGGATTTACCAAACATGCTACTGAGTCTCAGCACTTATCATTTTCCCTGGATATATTATGCAAACAATGGAATCATATCAGGCCAAAACACCAACAGCAAGGCATGGCGGTAATCTTACTCTCCAAAACTTGTGCCATCTCGCATTTCATTCATTTTACCATTGAACGAATTTTTAGTTGACACAAACAAAAAGGGCCTGACGTCGTATTGGACCACGGTCAAATCAGTTGATCGAGAGTACCACACATGTCCACGGCAAGTGGCCTGACCCAAGAGCCAACGGCTTCCATGATCCTGCACGTCTGAGTCAGCTGCAGCCGCAACTCATAGCCACACCCTAAGTCTCAGTACTACAGCATCTATGGCATTGATGCACCTTGACAGTGACCACTGTTGTGTGCATTGGAGGGCCAATGCAAGAACTCAACCGTTTTGTACGCATTGAAATGAAAACAACGTTGGAAATGTACAACCTCTTTCAGCCCTACACCTGTTTTTTTTTACCTGTTCCTCATTTTCAATCTGATCGCTGACATCCTTCATTCCTTCCCCTTCCCCGATGCCACCTCCTTCGATGTCTTGGAACTGGGTGGCTCCCTCCCCGCCAACCTCGTCAGAATATTCAGCAGGTAAACAGAAACCCTGGAATTTGGGAAACAAAAAGGCAACAACATAAAAAAAAAATTATGACGCCTATTTTGACACTGAAGCTGAGGTAGAATTGATGTGCTTGAGATTTGAACAGGTCTGAAACGAAGATAACAAAGCAAGATATCACTTTGGCAACCCTGGAATGGATAAACTAATACGACTATTGCAGAGGCAACATCAGCTCTGACCACATACACTATTTGAGTCTCCATTAAAAAAAAACAGAACTGTTCATCTCAAAGTCACTTTGATGATCAAACTTCTGACTTCAGCTTCCTGTGGAAGAAGTTGGTTTTATTTCCAAACGCCCTGTAAACAAATATTGTGCACAAGAATTCCACAACGCCAGATACCGCAATTCTGGAGGTCACACTTTGGCAGCTATAATCGAAAACTGAACTAAAAACAAAACTCCTTTGACCTACTGGAAAGCTTGGACTGAAACAGATCCCATCTACGCAGAATGATAAACCCACAGTCAAGCTGACATGTGCTTGAACTATTTTTCCAAAGTACTGTACCTTTGCAGCCAGCTCAGAAAATATTCCAAGTAGTACGGACAGCAGTTTGCATGTCGTCCTGTGGCATGCGACAGTCTGGTTCAGGGTGAAGGCTACAAGGCCAAGGTACTGATGAAGTACGGGTACCAGTCTGAGAGTGAGAGCAGTGCAGGCATTGAATTCCTGCAAAGAAGAGGGGAGAAAACACATGCAACTCTCAGACTTTCAAAATGAAAGATCCGATGAAGAGAGATACCAAACGTTATACTTCAAAAAAACCTACAGCTACCATTTCAAATCAATTTCTCTACATACCCAAATTCCCCTCGTTGAATGGCAGTCGTCCCTCATCTCTCTGAGGTCCAACAACAATGACCCCATGACCTTTGACACTCGACCCACGTCAAGGGTGACAGCATCTTGGCCCAATGCAGTGCTGAGATGCTTGACGAGGTGGCCCTCCTGGAGGTCAAAGTCTTCTTCCTCTGCAAGGGTAACAAAATTTGAATCAAAAATAACCAAGAAACTTTCTGGTATTCCCTCGCGCTGCCATTTGGTTATGAAAAATTAGTTTCACTGGTGCGCCGTTCAAGTCAGCCATACCTTCCTCAGTGGTCTCCCTTTCTGCCGAGAGAGTCTCCTCCAGCGGTGGCTGGCTGCCTGCTTGAGTCGGGCGGTGGGATTTCACAATGCCCTGCACAGCCAAGAGAACGCTGGCTAGAACCGACTCAGTCCGATTAGCAAAATCTGTCAGCAATGGACCTGAAACAAGACAACGCTACATAACCTGAATGTCCCAAATTACAGGTGCGCGCATCAGTTGTCAAGGTACAGCAGTTTCAGAGTCTAAATATCCTGATACTGGAGAGATCTTTAGTTCACATCAGTAGCTCATCTGAAAAGCTCCAGATTACACATTGCTTTTTTTAAAAGAACTTGGTTTCAGCCAATTTTGACGCCTTTCTTAGATGGAGCTGAAAAATATCTATAAAGGTTTGATTAAAAAAGTCTTTTGGCAGTGCTGGCTGACCAGACAGTAATTTGAGATCTATTTATCTGCAATTGTTCACATTCAATTCTAACTTGTGCAAGGAGTTCCCACTCAACAATAGATATCTTGGCAACCTACCCTTCTCTGCCGTCTCCATTTCGTCCTCGTCCCCTGGTTCCTCCTCTCCTCCTTCCCCAACGCAGACCAGCCAGCGTTTCCAGCGTGCGTACTGCAGCACCGTCTGCAGCAGTCTCTGCCTGGTCTCTGTCAGCGTAGTCGCCAGGTAGGATCTCTCCCCACCCCGGGGGAGGGTGAAGAGCTGCTCCAGGTCGGCAAAGGCATCCGAGACCATCTCCAGCTTCTCAAAGGTGTCGTCTATGAGTTGCAAGTCACTCCTATTAGGATTTTAAGCAAAGGCGTTATGTTGGGTTTCCACATGACGTCAGTTCAATCGGAGTCAGTTCTTTTGGGTACTAACACAGCACATTTCTTATTACAGGTTGGTCAGTACCTTCAAAATGGCCACTGTGCACGTGCCTTTTAAGAGGAGCTGCCAAGACTTTAAAACAGCTCTTCCTTTGAGCGAAATGAGTTTTTCAAGAAAATGAAGTATAAATCGATCTTTACTCAACTTTTCAATCAGATGAGATGGTTTATTTTGCACGAAGGCATCATTACAAAAAACCTATCGGTTGACCACAGGACAGGGCCATCCGACTGATAACAGCGACATGTATTGAGTGAACAATGGAGGGGGTGTGGCTCCACTGAAACCACATAGCCTTGGAAGTAATGCAATAAAAAGCATTTATCAGTTAGAATTGGCCACTTGAGAGCACTTAACCTGATAGCCAACCGATAATAAATGTATCGGTCGGACAGTGGTGTCTGACACCCTACCCAATAAGAATTTTGAAATGGTGCCTAACTGGCTGGAAATGTACTATGGTAACAAGGAAAAGCAAACATGTTGAAATGTTTGTTCCTGATGGAGCTTTAGAGCTTTCTACTTTGCTGAGGTTTTTTGTACTCACCAGAATAGCAGAGAAATATCGTGATCCTGTACCAACTGGCTGGCTCTTGGCTCAACTGTCTGGTTTGCCATCTCCAGAATACTTTGGCATTCCTGTAGCAGTGAGGAAATACATCCACTGCAGGATTAAAAGGCAACCTATATTCTACACAAATGCGTATTTCAAAAGTCTGTCACAAAATACCACTGGCTATTGTCCAACCATAATGAACTTGGCACAAATCCACTGAATAAAAACTGTTATATCCAAATATCTGCAAAATATCTGGATACTATTGAGCTATTAGCAAGCAACTTAATAAACTCAAAGCATCCAGATATAACTAAGTTATACATTTACCATCAATCACATGAAAATGAGAGAGCTCAATAAGATACTTCAGATATGGGACAGGTTTACAGAGATAAAGTTACATTATATGTACAGCAAGTCCCGACATCTTTGCAACTGGCAGAGACCTCGATCTAGTTGTACAGTCAAGATTCTGGGCACAGTCTTACTTGTAGTTTGTCCCTTGTCGCCACCCACAATTCATCTCCCTTCCTGGCAGTATCCATGGCAGCCAGCCATTCTCTGGGCAGTGGGGTCGGAGCTGGAGCCCCTTCCAACTTCTGCGGGCAGCAGTCCAGGAGTAGGAGGTACTGGCGGGCTGTCTCCCGCGACAGGTCGACCAGCTCCTTGGAAGTTGCGACCCAGGCAGCCGTGCTCTCCTGATGAGGCAGCACGGGGTCGTTGCCACGGTGATCTGCAGGGACTTTGAGCTGCCGCAACTGGTTCAGCACAGATCTTCCAAAAATACAATTATAAAAATTGGAATGTGACTAAAAGAGACAAGATGTGCAAGAAGTATCCAACTACATTGATCTTCTTATAGACTTACAACAAACAGAATTTTTCTTGAATTTTTTCCCCGATCTATTGGTTTCATTCTGACAGCTTGTGTGCCTGAATGCTGATGGCAAAACTAGGGCCAAAAGCTCCATACATTCCTTGACACGTTTAAGTGCTGACCAAAGATCACTTGAGAACCAGTCATGGGCAATATAGCATTTCAGCTGGTACCCATTCATGCCAAGTCATTACATCTTGTGCACTGCACAAACACAATTCTGAGTCATGGCATCCCAGCTTCAAGTGTGAGCTCTTGGTATCTGGCACGTGTCTGTCTTTGTGCTGAGACGGGGCCGTTTTGCTCAGGGTTTTCAAGCCTTACCTCATCTGTACCAGCCCCTCGGTGAGGCCGACGATGTCTTGTCTCTGTGTGGTGGCCAACAGCGAGAGATGCTCCGTGAAACCCTTGCACCGCTCAATGTTGCCGATGCCCAATTCCTAACGAGAGAAGACAAATTTGTAAAATCGTTTCTGGTGATGAAATCAAGGATTGCTGAAAAATGTCCCAGGCACTGTAGCTGGCCAGCCTGCGGATACCTGTCAAGAGGAGACAGTGAGAGGAAGCTACAGCTTTAGAGGTGGGAGAAGAAGCCAAAACAATCTTCTGAGTGAAACCCACTGAATCAGATAGAAACAAAACAACCAGTCCATATGTGGGCTGACCTAAGGCTGTGTCCAAAACAGCCTTCCAGAGCTAACTACGGCTAGGTTTAATGTCTTGGTGTCTCAACACATTTCTCATGAAAGCAAAGTCCTTGACCTAGCTCTAGACAACAGATTAGGAAGCAGCCTAAGAATCAAAACCGGGGCTGAGGAGGGGAAAGATCAGGAAAGAACCACCATGCCAATCTGGCTCCCTATAAATATCTAGACTGGCAGTTCCATCGATCACCTTGGAAACTGGATTAAACTTCTCAGCATCCAGATCCATGGAAGTTTAACTTTCAGGAATAGGATGAAATCCCAAGCTATCAGAGTGCATCACAGGAGAAACTCTGCACTCACAATCAGGTCAGACACATGCACTTAACATCTCTTTGACTAACGAAGTGTTGTGACTTTACAAACGGCACATGCGCATCAAGTTTAAGCAAATGACCATACACACAAGTGCAATGCCACTAAAAATGCACTGTTTCCTATGTAACACTTGGCACAGGGGAATCTTTGAGTACCTTGGAAGGCGCAGCTAGGGCCGCCTCCAAAGCAGCCCTTCTGGCTATGGACTTGACAAAATGATGCTGGCACCCTGCCCAAAAGGAGACTGTCTCTGAGTGGCCGAAGCTGAGAAGAAAATTGAACAGATCTTTAAAAAATTGACCACATCCTAACAAAATGAACCATGTAATGGCAACACCTGCTGAAACATGCCTTGTAGGTTTTACAACATTTACCTCATCATTGCATCCTCTGTTTCCAAAGCAACAGTAAGATCCACTGGCGGTAGCAACATGGCTTTGTTCTGATTGGCTGGTCTGGCCAATGTCAGACCCTTCTTGTAAGACAACCCTGGAGTGATCAAGAAAAATCAAAAGAGAAATTACTCAGACTGGCACTGCCCCCTACCCATAAAAAGCTTCCAGATTTTTTGGAAGCCGGATAACCATGATGGACCTTTTGACCTTTTCGAGGGAAGTGTTTTTCACTTTATATAAGTGAAAGACAAAAAGCTCTTGCCGGACCTCCCCCCCAGCAGGCAAACAGATAGGTATCCGAGGCACAAACTGACAGACACCAGCACATCCAACCCTAAACAGAGTATATGCGACTTTTCAGCGAGACTTATCACATACCAATGGTAGTCAGGTATCTGAATAGATCAGCTAGGGCCTTCCTCTTCCTCTGCTGTATGCGATGAACCTGGGTCTTCTGTTTCTCCTTATCCGCTTCCTGCGACCAAGAAAACAAGCACCTTAGCTGTATGGAACTTGGCCAAATTTACAATGCCTGTTCAACATGTTCTTGCTCTTACAACTGCATTGGTGCAATCCAGTTACTGTTTTTAGGAATTGTACGATTGAGTATTTGGGAATGTTGAGAAAAAGATTAATCCACCAAAGTGAAGAAATATATCTTGCCATGGGTACCAGAAACAGCAGTGACCAAGTGGTTCTTTGACACGTGTCAGTGTAATTTCAAGATTTCGTTCAACTTCTGCCAGTCCTACCTTTGAGACATCTAAACTCTGCAGCTCTTTGACACCAGACACAATTTCTCCTACAACAAATTAATATACAAAGTAAGAAAAGTATGATGCGACTCCAACTCTTTCTGACGCTGAAATACGAAAAACTTTAGTGACTGGATCACAAGTACACCTACTTCAAGGCTTACAGTGCCAGTTGTATTACCACACTAAATAAGTTTGTTACAACAAAAATTGGAAAGAAGTACAACTACACAATAGCACATTTTGTGCACATTCCAAGGAAAATGTGTTGTATATACTTCAATCTATTCCCTTAACTTAACTTTGAAATGACAGCAAACCTTTTATGTGCCCTTTACTGACAAGGAGTTCACATAACAGACTACTGAACTCCATCAAGTCCACAAAACAGAAACCTGAAAAGGCAAAAGCAAACTTGGCATTCCCCCCAAAAAACTGACATTGAAAAGCTTAGGTCCATACCTGTGAATTCATCCACTGCCACCGTGAGAGCAGGATAGGGGCATTTCTTAAAGACAGTAAGACATAGTTTGGTCATACGAGGCAGGAGGCTGGAGAGCCTCGCATGCAGTGACTTATCAGTGATCAAACTGGTGGCAGCAGGTGGGATAATCTCTATGTAGCTCTGTCAATAAAAAGAAAACGAGAAAACTGAGAAACCTCCATTTTAAGACTTTTAAGGTATACCGTACATAGACTTTGTGCAACAATTATGCCAAAATAAATATGTTACCATGAACTATTGTATGCCCTAACAAACTATGAACTATGCCCCAACAATGCATTGGATAAGCTGAGCAATAATTAAAATTTTTGGCATCAGGTGGGATAAAGAGTGAAACTATTCAACTTGGTGGCAGAAGGTGGGATAGGAAGTAAAACTATTCAATTTGGTGGCAGCAGGTTGGATAAGGAGTGATATTATTCAAATTGGTGGCAGCAGGTAGAAAAGGAGTGAAACTATCAAAATTGGTGGCACCATATAGGATATGAAGTGAAACTATTCAAATTGGTGGCAGAAGGTGGGATAGGAAGTGAAACTATACAAATTGGTGGCATCAGGTGGGAAAATGGAGTGAAACTATCCAATTGATGGCATCATGTAGGATATGGAGTGAAACTACTCAAAATTGGTGGCAGCAGGTGGGATAAGGAGTGAAATTATTCAAATTGGTGGCAGCAGTGGAGACCATCAGTGAAACTATAAACCAATGGCAGCAAGTGGGATGACCAGTGTAACTATCCAGATTGGTCCAAGGAGGTGAGATAATGAAATTATCCAAACTGGTGGCAGCAGACTATGGGATAACCCGTGTAACCATTACCTTGTACTCATCTGGTGTGAGAAACTCATCAAAGTCACTTAGTCTGGTACCTGCGTTGCCGTCTGTGAAGATCTCTTCTTTCTCCGCTACCTTAGTGTCTATAAAGGTGCCTCGAGCTGGCTCCTTCAGCTCTGCCTGGTATGTGAAAAATTTTTTTCCAATATTAGTTTTATTATGGAGAGTATCTCATAAGCAAAAATGTCAAAGACACAAAACAGTTGATATTTTGTAGGCTGTAAGACGGGCAAACAAAAGATACATTTTATTAGCCCGGTTGTCAGGGCTTTACCTCAAACTTCTTGCTGAACTTGTGCAGCGTCTTGTGAGATTTCTCAACTGCCTGTTTGACAGCCCAAAAGTTAATGTCGTTCCAGCGAGCAATCTTGACAAAGCCCTGGAGGAAAAAAAGCCGATAGAAAAATCATACCGTCTTCCATGAATAACCACGTGGAATATCTCAAGATCTTGGATTTCAAACATTTTCCAAACATACAAATAACCCACCAGCATATTCTCTATCCTCCAAGTGTGAAAGGGAATCAAACTGCATGCAGTGAAGCTGGGTAATATCATCTTAAATTCTTGCAAAATCTTCCAAAACCCTTAGTAGATTTTGAAGCATCTAGGAGGTTAAGCATTTATAAATATCCCTCTTTTCAATTCCCTGTCAAAGTGTATGTGGTACCACGTGTAACACTTCCATACTTCAAAAGAAAAAGAGAACATGTGACCCGCTCCACAAAAAAAATGGGTATTATGGGACATTTTTGCAAAATGAGTCACATACACTTTTGAATAGGTTACATCGTAAGCTTTACTTTGGTGTAGGTTTGAACCGTGTGACATTTTGCAATCTGGAGATATATTGATTTTTGCATAATCATATCATACACATTAACAGAATTACTTTCAGAGATAAAGCCCTTTAAACACAGGAAGTGAGAAAAGAAATCAGCCAAGAAAAAAGTCTCTTGATGCCCATAGCAACAGTTAGGTTTCTCGTATGAATTGTGGAAGTACTGATATTATAGAAGCCAAAAAACCAGAAAGTAAAAAATCACCCTGTCCAAAATAGCAGAGTGTCCCTTAATACCCTTTTTCACAGAGCGGGTCACATGTCACGATGACAGTACCTTCAGTTCCTTTTCAATTGGAGCCCTGCGAGTTTTGATCTCAGCTTCCACTGCCGCCAAGAACTGCTTGTAGTAGCAATAGAGATTCCACAGAATGCTAACTAGCTCCACTGTACCAAACAAAAAGGGTAAATGTAATGCTCACTGAAACACCTCTTCCTATAAACCTCTGTCCAGAAGGGAAAAGATCTGATGTTTTGGAGAGAAAAGTTGTACACTAATCCAGCCACAACAATTGGAGGCATTACGATATCATGCCAATGCACAGGCCATCGTATGTGCCCGTTTTACATCTCATTAACCAATAGCATGTTGTGACCAGCCAAGATATTAATGAATATTAATAAGATTCACAAAAAAATGTGAAATTTAAAGTTGTTCCTTTCTGTGGTACCTGTCCCATTGACTTACTCTGTTTCTGACTTCTAGGCTGCATTGCTACTTGACAGTGGAAGGACAGCAGCATCTGCAACCTCCCGGCAAACTCGCCGAGGTTCGAGCCCTCCAGGAACTGTTCCAGGGCGGCAACCAGCGACTCGGTGGTCTGGCTCTTCCCATCATCCCCTTCGCTTCCCATTGCTGCACTGGTCTCCTCACCACTGGGGTGACAGTCTTGGTCATCTGTCGCCTTGGTGATGTCCAGGCCAAGATGTGACTGGAGGAGCTGGTAGATGTGAAACCACCATTTGTTGGCACCCTGCTCCATCCGGTATGCCACGGTGTCTAAACATGCTGACCAACATCTAAACAAACAGTTTAATCCATTTTTTTAAAGGAATAATAATTGGAATTAAATTTTTACAAAGAATTTTTTTAATTTTCATATTAGAAAATATATCAACTGTTCACCCAGGTAGCAGCCCCACCCACAATGTGAGTGCGATCACTTTTGATACGACAAAATTCTTAACCTTGACAAAAGAATCTAACAAACAAGGAAAAAAATGACTATAGCAGACTCCTTTTTTATACTCTGATAAATATCAATATTACCTCCAAATCACCCCCTCCTGTGAATGAAATAAGTAAATCACTGCCATCACGTTAAAACTCCTTGACTGATGACTAAACAAATTATGTCAGTGACTGAATGGGTATGAAAGCATGAGGTTTACAAGGAAGCAACGTGATCTCACTGCTTTCAAGTTACTCATGGATTATGTGCAAACTGGGAATCAAGGCTGTACCTAAGCTCCAGTTTCCTCCACTGTATGACCAGGTCCGTAATCTGCTCCAAATGCTCTCGCACAGAGACAGCACGGCTTGCGTTGCCCTCCCACTCCTGAAAAGAAGACAAAGGGAAACCGCTCAACGACACAAATTGAGGGTTTCTGACAAATTTCTCCGGGAATCTTGAGGTGAAAAATAAACAAGATTACAGAGGTTGCATGAAAAGATTCAGTAGGGTAACTGGCAATGAGCTACTTGAAGTATAACTGTCCGAATGAGAGTATTAACTGGTTTGCCATGATAAGAGATCACCAGATTGAATGACAGTGGAACTGTTTCTCCTTCAGAACTCTGCCAGGCTCTAGCTATCAAACTGTGAAGGCAGTTTTCATTGCCTGGCCAAATCAAGCAATCTGACAAGTTGACCTTGTCAGTATCTCAACTAATCAATGTAAGCCTAATTCCCATAACAGTCAGTCAAGAAAGCTGAGGCAAATGATTTTGACTAGTGTGGTATTACTGACAAGGCTAGAGAGCTTGCATTTACAGGCTTAGATAGGACAATGTGGTCTATTGGTATCAGCAGGGATACTGAACATACCAGTGCACTAGGCACTGCATAAACATAGACTAGTGTCAGTCTTATCACAACTAAAAATTGAATTTTACCCACCAAATTGCACCATTTTTTTTCTAAGGCCAAACTTGCAAAATGCAGTCAAACTGCAATATTTAATTTACCAATAAAAATGAGATTCTCAACAGTTTCCTCATTCCTATGAAGTCAAACACTTTCATGAAATCAGTCAATTCTCTTCCTTTTCACAGACGAATTCCCTTTTACAACTGAATTAATATTCGCCATCAACAGCAAAGAATCTTTGCTTTGTACTTCAGGCTTGACTCATTCCGGAGAAAAAACTTATAAGAATGGATGCAAATATTCCAATAATAGTAAAAGCCACAATTTTTCTTGACCAAAAAAATCGGGGTAAATAATAGTCTTCGTTAAATAAAATAAACCCAATCGCCCTTCATTAACTCATCAAAACTTTAACAGATTAGGATTCATCCGACCAATAAGCCATCCATATGTCTGACATTGTAACGACAACTTTAAATGCTTAACCCTAACCCTGCCAGACATAGCGCAGTGAATCAGGTGAAAAAGTCTGACGAACTTTGATGCACTGGGCAATCAACAGCAGGGACCAAACTGGCCATGTTGAGACAATGCCACTGTTGGATCTTGAGGTGACTGGCAACCACAGACTCCCAGGCTGTTTGGCCTTGGGGAGGGTTGACCTGTTGGATCTTGTCACACTGGGCAGGCAAGCCGCTTGGACAAATGATGCAGACTGATGTGTCTGACTGTAGTTGCCAGGCAATGTAGGCAGGAGGGTTTAGGGTAAACAGCCAAATCAAACACTGGAACCCCATTAAGTAATGGAACAGTGCAGAGTTAAAGCTCCCCTGGTTGCTGAGGCAGTTGCTTTGCATGGTGGATGATCGCTTTGGAATTGGAAGAAAGCTTGTAAATGCATCAAAAAGGGAAGAACTGGTCACTACCGTATACCCACTGCACAATCTCGTTTACAGTGTTGTGCCTAAGTCATCTCTGAAATCCGATGCGCAGTCGGATCGGTCGACAGAGTTGCTTTGGAATTCTGAAGCAACGCTACGAGTACTTGTTTCTTAGCTGCTGATTTCTCCTGTGCTGACACTGGGAAATAATGCAGGGGGGGTATGAGTTTTCCCAAAGGAAATGGCAGAACTGATCAATTGAAGGCTGCAGGAATCTTGCTGTTTTATATTCTGTCACTACTTAAGAACGGGAAGACTTATATAAAAAAAAAACTCCAGTGCAATGGACTCAGGCCTGTTCCTAGGCTTCCCTGCCCTCTGCACTTGCTCCATCAAAAAATATGAATGCACAAAAAACGGAAAGTGTTGGCAACAGAGTGGCATGCTTTCTTCCAAGACACATTTCTCATCAACGAACCAATCCATGAAATATTGAACCTGGAAAACGTTTCTTTCCAAAACAACTAACAGAGTCTCTTTTGTGAAATCTTTATTTTCCCTGGATCAATGTCAGTGCCAAGAAGATTGGCTGAACAAATAAATCAACCCTCACTCATCAAACGTGACAGTTTTATTAAAAGCCATCCAGCAAACTGGCACACCACTTGTTTATGTGACAATGGTAGACTCCTAATTGCCAATGTCAATCAGAGTCGAAAAAGGCTGCTCTTTACATCAGGGGGCTGAAGGTATAAGCTGGGCATTATATCAAGTGTTGAGAGCAAAGCTGATGAATGCATTTGGTGCTGAAACACAGCTTCTGATGGCTACAACCATTTACAATGGACTTATTTGACCATGCGATCTGCACAGTTAGTCTGTGTTAACACCAGTCCGGCAACTTTTGGCTTGGAGGATGATGATTGACTTGAAATCTCAATAATTCAAGACTTGTCTGTCAACAAGTCCACACTGGCAGCTTCATTTGGTTCGACTTGACCGAGTGCCAACACTCAAAGACAAAGACCTTGACAATTGCTCATTCGTTTTCAGTGACTCAACTTGAAAGCGAGGGAATCCGAAGACTTGAAACATGAATAACTCCATGGAAACAGATTTTTCCAACCTGTCTCCAGCCCTCATTGCCCTCCGTACTTGTTTCATCGCTCTCCTTGGACTGCTAATTGTATCTGGTAATGTTCTCTGCATCGCCGTGGTGCGCCGGGTGTGCAACTTAGCTGACAGTACCAAAGTCCTCATGACATCACTGGCTGTGTACGACCTCCTTATCGGCATAATGATGCACTTCCTTATCATTGCTTCAGCTCTAGACAGATGGCCGTTTGGCGAAATTGCCTGTATGGTGTTCACCCTCCTGACAGCTTTGTGTTTCCATATGTCGGTGTTCTCGCTCCTTTACCTTAACATCGAGCGATTCATTGCCGTCACTCGGCCCTACAAGTTCCCTGTGTGGTGCTCCAAGACACGTGTCATCATACTTGTGCTTGTAACCTCATTCCTGTCATTCTCTATGTATCTAATTTTCGCATTCACAGTTGAGAAATTTGCCGTGTATGCTCCAATTCCATGCACCTGTTTTCTAAACAATGATCACCCAGTCTTGACCTCTCTGCTCCTTTTTCTGGGAGATATATTTCCAACATCCACAATGACATGCATTTATTCTCGTCTGATTCAAATCAGCCGACAGCACGAGCGACGAGCCAACGCCAACAACCCCAACGGAGCAAACAACATCCAGGACAATAAAGCTCTCAAGACTTTCCTTCTGGTCACCTTGACATTCGCTGCTTGCTACACACCCGTTCTAGTCTGGCAAATGGTGGACAGTTTTGGAAGCACAGATATCCCTCCATGGATGGAATTCATCCTGATTTGGTTGCCCGCTTTCAACAGTGCCTTCAATGTGTTCATCTACTGTCTCTTCAACCGGATTTATCGTCAGACAGCTAAGAAGATTCTTGTAGAGAGATTTCACTGTTGGAAGAGGTCTGTTCAACCCATCAATATCTAATGATGTACCCAAGTCATGTGACATTGAATAAACAAAAATTACCATAAGCAACAGATAACAAAGTGTAACAGACATAAACATGGTTTAGGATCCGACGATACAATTGCTCTCTGCATGGCATTAGTTAAAACAGCCTTTAACACATTCCATGGAAATGGTTATCAGAACACCAAAAACCTGTTAATTTTTAAACTTTTCTTAGCAATTGGAGTGCTTGGTGTACTTGTGTTTGTGATTTTAGTCTGAGGAATTGAAGACCAAAATACACAAAGGCTTGAGACTTTGAATGCACTCGAGATTGACTTTATTACCCCTGACCGCCTATGGACCATCGAAATCATGCACATTCTTGTTGGATTCAGAATGGCAAGGGTTAAATGGCCGAACTTGCATGTCTGTTTATCCTTGAAAAATACTTTAATTGACAAATCAATTTAAACAATGTTGAAAAATGCATTGTACATAGATGATCCAGAGAGGCAGCGTTTCCGTGACATTAACTGCATTTATTATTTCCCAGTCAATCAAATACTGGGACTCTCTTATGAGAGCTTGAGAGCAGTATGTTCGATTGTCAGCAGAGGGAATTGCTCATGGGCAAGCTGACTGTAATCCCTCAGTAAAACTTCGGCTGCATCCGAATCTGTTGTCTAGAGCTAGGTCTAGGTCTTCCCACCATTGGAAATGCGTGGAGATGCGCAGACAATAGACCTAGCCGTAGCTCTGGAAGCCCGTTTCGGACACGGCCAAAGCTTGGGGCAGTAGCAAATTTTACCATTCACTCTCTTAAGCCCTGCAGAGCTGAGCTTGGCTTAAAGACCAGTCCAGGAAAAGGAGGTTTGGCTGATGAATACTGACTAAGGCATTCTGACAGTTGGCTTTTTCTGCAATCAGTGAAGTCAACCCTGAGGTACAAATCGCCCCACCTTTCAATAAACATGGCTATCCAGCTAAGCTTATAACAGACTGAGGCTCAACGTCAAAAGACAATCTTGGGGAATGATTTTATTTTGCGGTCTTGTCACCTTCCACAGTGAGGCAGGCATGTGTTTGAGAATGTCAATGTTCTCCTTTTTTTACTGGAACACGGAGTGCTTTGCTGCCCTCAGCCAGCCCTACGAGTTCCCTGTGTGGCGTCCCAAGAAACGTGTCATCATGCCTACGCTTGCGACCTCCTTGATACTGGCCGGTTTATCAACACATTTGGCATCTCTACTGAGTTTTACCTGCCTGGTTGATATATATATACATGAACTGGGGCTCACTAAGACAAGATAAGCCTTGATTTATCGTTTTCCAACTGAAACCAAGAGGGATCCTAGGACTTTAAAGATAACAGAAAATTTCAGCTGTCACAAACATGACAAATATGGCAGGATACAGTGGCAAATTTTCAATAAAACTGGCAGCCAAGCCATAACTCCTGAACAGAGTCGTCTCAACAATGTATACATGTACTTCTTACTGCAACCTGACATTATGAGACACCTCTGGCTAAACAAAAGATGCAAAACATCAACCCACTTTTAACCGGGGGTATGGGCTACTGAATCATCCTCCAACCCACCCCTCCTCCTTTTTCAGGGTGAGAATAAAATGAGGCAGATTTTGAAAAATTTCTCGGACTTTCCCACACCCAAAGTGCATCCAATAGCACTCGAAACGGAGATCAATTGTAAATAAAAAAGCCACAGAAATGCTGTTTTGCTGTAGGATTCTGCAGCAGTATGATACATGTACATGTATTACAGATGTACATTTGTATCATGAACATCGCCCCCGAGTGTCATATTGTGTCATCAGTATCCAACACCCCTACCGTCCCTTTTCACATTTCCGTGTCCAGGCAAGTCATCACCCCCCCTCCCATTTCCTGGCACAGATTAATGCCACTGACTATCAGCATTACTTTGGAATCGGTTGAATTTTCAGGCATCGTTTAATCTTCACCATTTGTGGTTAAAACCTCACAAAGCCTCGCAGCTCCAAAAACACATCATATGTGGAGGGAAAGGGGCAGGTTAAGGTTAAAATGTAACATGACTGCTGGCCGAGGGAGAAAACTCTGTCGATGTATTTTCAATCATTAACCCTAACATTCCTCAGTCCTCCAACAGGTGAAAGATTGAGGAGTGTTAGGGTTAAGAAACCAAGTCAGCAACTTGCCTGTGCATCAATCTTGTGCATCTGGGCTGTTCTAATATCAACATTAGAGCCGCTGTACGGTACATGTGCCCTGTACGTGTTCAACAAGATGAGGAAGTTTCCGGTACCACGGCTACAGACTTTTGCCCATCAGCACGGGGGCATCTAAAATTAGACAGCCAATTGGGATCAATGCGTTAAGTCTCATTCGCAGTCAATGACATGCGGGGTGTTAAACTTTAGCTAGCCAAGGGTTGCTTTTGCTGACGGTAAAACAGTGTGTTCACAAGGCTGTGAGAACATTGAAGATAATCATTGATTTGGCAATATGGTACATTTTCCTCATTTTGCCATTCCCATCTTGCGTGAATCAGCATCCCCATTTTGCCTTTGAGATTGTATCATTGTATACAATGCACATTTCTCATCACTGTATCCTCCCCCTCTGCACACCGATTCTCCCTTCAGTTGCAGTTAGCGGCAGATTGAAGTTTCCCGTATGAGTTCATGAATAAACACGTACATGTATGGTTGTCCAAACAGAAAATAGAAATCTGTCCGTGATAAAGCTCAGCACACTGGCCATGCTCAGCTCTGGCATGGAAAGTAACTGACACCATGGATGATGATGGCTCCAATGGTATGCAGGTTGCGTGATGGGACCTGCTATTTAATGATTGGACAAAAATCTGGTAAACTGAAGAGGGATGAGGTTGACGTCTCCTGTGGATGTACTATTGATGATACTGGGTGTAGTGACGCAATCAGGAGACACATCTGTATTGAGCAGGTGTGAATTTGGGCTAAATTCTCATTTCTGTATTTCAAAGCACCTCCGAGTACCACTGAGGTACTTGACAGTCATTTTATTCATGGAGGGCCATTTGTTTCACAGCACCAAAGATTCATCAGTAGACGCCTCGGGCATGCCATGGTGAGCACCTCCGAGTACCACTGAGGTACTTGACAGTCATTTTATTCATGGAGGGCCATTTGTTTCACAGCACCAAAGATTCATCAGTAGACGCCTCGGGCATGCCATGGTGAGCACCTCCGAGTACCACTGAGGTACTTGACAGTCATTTTATTCATGGAGGGCCATTTGTTTCACAGCACCAAAGATTCATCAGTAGACGCCTCGGGCATGCCATGGTATCTTGTCGCACTCCGAACTTGTTTTATCACCCTCCTGGCGATGGCCATCATCCTTGGCAATGTCCTCTGCATCATCGTGACGCGTCGGGTGTCCAACTTGGCCGACAGCACCAAAGTCCTCATGACATCGCTGGCGGTGTACGACCTCCTTGTAGGCGTGACAGTGCTCTTCAGTGTTGCCACCTCGGCTCTGGACAGATGGCCCTACGGTGATGCCGTCTGCATGGTGTTCACCTTCCTGGTGGCTGCCTCTTACACCTTGTCTGTTTTCTCGCTCATGTGTCTGAACATTGAGCGCTTCATTGCCGTCTCCTGGCCCTTCAAGTTCCCTGTGTGGTGCTCTAAGAAACGTGTCATCGTGCTTGTGCTTGCAACCTCCTTCTTGACATTGGCTTCTTTATTAATTGGCTCGTTCGTATTTACGGTGTCTGCCGCATACTATGACGTTGGTTTGGTATGTTTCTTTAAGAGCGACCTGATAATCGTAAACTCCCTCTTCCTTTTTCTCGGAAATGTATTGCCAACACTCACAATGACTTGCCTTTATTTTCGTCTGATTCAAATCAGCCGACAGCACGAGCGACGAGCCAATGCCAACAACCCCAACGGAGCAAACAACATCCAGGACAATAAAGCTCTCAAGACTTTCCTTCTGGTCACCTTGACATTCGCTGCTTGCTACACACCGTATCTAGCCTGGCGAGTGGTGCAGAGTTTTGGAAGGACAGGTATCCCTCCCTGGATGGAATTCATTCTCACTTGGTTGCCTGCTTCCAACAGCGCTCTCAATGTGTTCATCTACGGTCTCTTCAACCGGTTTTATCGTCAGACGGCTAAGAAGATCCTTGCAGAGAGATTTCCCTGTCATTGCAAGCGCTCTATTCAACCAATAAACATCTAATAAAATCAGTTTAAGGGAAAGAGATGAGAGACGCAGTCCACAGAGTGCAAGAAATAGGAATGATCACAGCTGACGATCCAAACACGCGAGGAAACCTCAGACCAAATGGTGCAAATTTTATGACATGTTCCTTACAGCTTGAACGGCCTTATTGAGTGTTTCAGTGAGATATCATTTCTCTCACATTAACACTGACAAAATGGTACACTTTTCATCAAATGAGAATGCATGAATTGGGGCAGAACTTCAGGTATGGCACATCAATTATTTCCGGCAACACTTGGCCGGGGTGTGTGGGTGGGAGGGAGGCAGTTAAGTGCCCTCAACAAAGCCAATGCAGCTTCCTACTCTGTATGGCTTGCTTTTAAGGTTGAGGGCCTCAGGTAAACATTTCACAGTGTTTTAGAAATATTACTGCACGACCCTCAATCCACCCACTAGCCATGTTACCAGTATATCAAGCCCACAAGGAAGGAAAATGTGTACGAGTTTACACTACATTTTGTGGCTTTTTTATATCAAGCATTACCACCTTACTAAAAATGCTTTTGTGACTTATGATGCACGGTGCATATTCCTTTTGGGATAGTACATGTTCAGCATTGTCTACAACTTTATTCTTATTAGCGCTGTAAATAAACTGTGAGCATCTGACATGAAATTTGGAGTTCATTTTTTGAACAACACTGGCTAAAACAGGTCAGAGTTCAGATGTTGGCATTACAAAATTCAAAGGTCTGTGTATTGAAATGGCAATTTGATCCGTCAGAATCTTAATGTTTTAAATCAAAAGCTATTTTAGACCAATTGCTGTAAAAAAAAGAAAAAAAACAGGTTTAAATATATTCCTGTTTTTGATTGATACAAGAGCAACAATCATTCATCGCTGGATGGTGTGAAGGACTGTCATTTTTTGTACATATGCTACTGTACATGTACCACGGTACTCTCCTTGGCCGAGCAAGGGCTGCGTTTTAGAGTTGATAAACCTGAGAGTGATCACTGGCTTTTATAATAACGACAATGCTAGAATAATTAGTATCTCGAGAGTTTGCCTGTCGGCAGTAATTTCCGAAAAGCACAATTACCAAAAGTGTGACTTCAAACATAGACAGACCGGGGGGGGGGGGGATTTCAATCCCAGCCCCTCCCTGTAAACATTCTGCCACTACTCCCAAACTGCTACAAGTGTCAAACTGTCCTTTCATGACCTTTTCTTTGAAGTTCTGTACAACTCTTGATGCCAAGCTTGAAATGAAAATCAGACAACGCGATTTTTTTTAATGTTACATGGCAGTGTAAGAGTCAACCTGGGTCATCCAAACTGAATTTTTCCATGGGTGAGTGTGTATAAATGGAGGTGTTATGCAAACTTGTTAAAAGACATTCCTTTTTTCAAGTTGTTGTCAGTTTTCCTTCTCGTTATGAATGTTATATCCAGGACTGTGTTCCATTTCAATCAAATCAAATACTCTTGTCCAGAGATTTTTACAAAAATTGAAAATATGTAATAAATAATGTCTGTGTACTTCACTAATTAATATGCGCAAAATCAATAAACATGATATCGCTCAAATATTTATATAGCAATGTTGTTAATAAGTTACTTATTTCAATCACTTTTTGGACTTTCAAAGAACAGTTTCATCACTGCAATTTAAAAGAAGAGATCCCCTTGGTGGCAAGCCATTGACAGATGGGCCATGTTAAACACATACTCCTCAAATAATGTCTTACTAACTAAAGCTCTTCATTCATTCTGATTGTCCTATTAATAGCAGTCATGCAACAACTTAAGAGTAGGTATTTCTTTGGTGGCTGGTGCGGGTACCTCACCAAGTATGCACTTCCTTTGACCCATCAGGACTTTAGCACCAACAATATCTGAAAGTGGTTAATGATTATTGCATGTTATGCTCTACCATCGGTTATTAAGATGGAACAACAGTTGTCAGTCTGAAACAGCAATTTGGATGAATGGTAGGGCACTTTCAGTAAAGAGGCATCGCTGATCATGCTTGCGAAAATGGGCAGGAACAAACACTCTGTTCACGTACATGCTCATAACGAGCTAAGGAGATTGCTCAGTCCCTCGGATTCCTGCCCCACTAGGCCTGGAACATTACAAACAAGATCCAATCATCAGTTTGTCTATTCATTTGTTTGTTTGTTTTTTTTAATGAAGCTCACCACTGGCAAAGCTGAAGCCATTAACGTAAAAGGGTCTCATTTACAGTCGCTGATTAGATACGTCCGCCGGGAACTTGTGCATTGTCTCAGAGCGGGCTTTTGAAATCAACAATTATTTTAATGGTTTAGGGGCACATTAACTGTTCAGAGTGGCACCGTGAACACAATGGGCACCATCACGTGCAAGGCCCAGCAGAGATTAAGCGCTGAAGAGGATGCGGGGATGTTGCGCACTAGAATAAAACAGTCAGGATGACTTCTGGTACTACACAAAGGCAATTATAGTAACTGGTACTGGTAGATGGAGTTTTGACATTGTTATGAGGGAGCTGTCTCCAGTAGATGCATCGTTAATTAAACAAGCTGCGTGACACAGCCTTGGGATACTTTGAACATGTACATATGGTACATCCTTATGCCGCATGTGGAATTTCTAGAGACTTGCGTGGTCCACGTTCAGCTGAGACTGTGCTTTAGTTAGGCTTTTATGGATAGTCTTTTTGTTTCGAGGCACCAGAAGATGAACAACTCATCGGGAGAAACCTTGGGTATGCCACCTTTCCTCATCGCCGTCCGGACTTGTTTCATCGTTCTCGTTGCAGCCGTCATCATACTTGGCAATATCCTCTGCATCGCCGTGATGCGTCGGGTGTCCGATTTGGCCGACAGCACCAAGGTCCTGATGACCACGCTGGCTGGGTACGACCTCCTCGTGGGTGTGTCTACCCTGTCCAGCATCGCCGCTTCAGCTCTTGGCGACTGGCCTTTTGGGCAATTCGGCTGCCAACTCTTTGCTGCTGTGAGGTTTGTGGCCTTAGTCATGTCGGTGACTGCCATGACGCTGCTCAATGTTGAGCGGTTCGTTGCCATCATCCGACCGTTTCGCTTTCCCATGTGGTGCTCCAAGCATCGCATCATCGTAATCATACTCGCAGCATCGGTGTTGACAGTGACCATCACTGTTGTGACTTTTCAAACACCCGCGCAATATTTTCATGCGGCAGTATCATGTTTCCATGCAAAGCGTTCCAACACCATGAATGTCATGATGCTGATCTTCTTGGACCTAGGTCCAACAACAACAATCGTTTGCATTTACTGTTATATCATAAAGATCAGCAACTGGCACAGACAGCGGATCCACCTGGACGGTCGCAACGCAGCCAGCCGAAGTCAGGACAACAAGGCTCTGAAGACTTTCCTTCTGGTCACCCTGACGTTTGCGGTTTGCTACACACCCACCATTCTGTCAAGGACCATAGTCGGTTACACCAATGGCGTTATTCCCCCCTGGCTGCACTTCTCTATGGTATGGCTGACGATTTCAAACAGCGCCTTCAATGTATTCATCTACTGTTTCTCCTATCACACGTACCGCCAGACGGCAGTCCAGATCATTAAAGACAGCTTTGGCTTTTGCCGCAGAAGAGCCATCCAAGTGCACATCTAAACACACACTGCTACAATCAAATGCCAGCCTCTTTCACAAGGATTATGTTAAATATGTTCTCTTTGAGTCGCTCTCAAGAACTTGTGTTTGACAGTTTTCCGTAGTGCTGTGATGTGCATGGCGCAGTCTACAAACCCTTCCTCAGTTTGACACACATTGACCACCATTTTGTATGGCAGCCAAAGGTTGCAGAAAGGTCATCACTGGTTGGCAACAACTTTTTGCCTCAAACAGCACAGTTGCTTCTTTAGTCTTGAAATGGGAGTCATATTCATTTTAGTATTCGGTGGAAGTATTTTTTTATTTAGTTTCACGATAGTGGCATGATATATTTTAACTTTGCAAAGTTCTGTTTTGGTTCCAGACTCTCACCCATAGCTTAGTGGTTTTGGCAAAAAACTGCAACTGAGACGCGGCAAATAGAAAGGTGAATACATCCTTCAGACAGGTACGGCCAACAACCTCTTTGCCAGCATTCCTAGTCCCAAATTAGTGTTGACCCTTCTATGCAAGGTGCATTTTCAACACAGTCGTCCTATCAGTCAAAATCAGTCAAGTGACATATGATATGTCTATGTACTGTACAGGGAGAAGTGGAAGGAATTTTTGACTGTTTTTGACGGTGCCAGCAAAAGGAGAGTCTGTGTCAAAACACCATCAGAACGTATACTTGTTTGTAAAACATGTACACAACTGATTGCATCACTCTATTGTTTTCAGAGTTATATCACACCTGGCAAGTGTTTGAAGCATTTGAGGTGTCCTTGAACTAATTTGATGTTTGTACAAATGGAAATACTAGGAATCTTTTGGTTTTGCTGGAGTTCAACGTATTACAGGAAATTAAACAATATTAACGTGATCGGCTGTAAATATTACGGCTCAAAACGCAAACGACAATGCGTTGTAATGCACAGAAATTCTGTCTTACCTGCGCTTTCTCCAAGAGCAATTCCAGACCGGTGACAAACTTCATGAGGGGGCTGGTGACAGGAAACTCCAAGATGCGATCAATCAATAACGTCAACTACAAATAAAAGGAAGAAAAACTAAGAAATGTTTGACTCCTCTCACTGAGAGGTGAGCGAGGCTGGCGTAGCGGTTCTTTCCTCAGGGGGATAGGGTTTTTCAGTCCCTACCTGATCTCGAAGAGTTTATCCCGAATATTCTTCAGGGATTTTTCTCCCCGCACTAAACACTGTTATACTCCTTCTCTCCTGCCAGTTTGTGAGCTACAGTGCCTGGGGCACTTTTGAGGAATCCTTGGTTTCACAACCATATATCATCAACGATAGTAAATAAGTAACAATAAAGCGTACATTTTGCCATTTTTTTTAACATGCATTACTAGCCACGAGGAGAAAAAGATCCCTTTCGTTTGACAACATTATACTGAAAACAGGATTCACAGAAGAAGTTAGCAGGCACACCTGGGAGCTTCAAGCCTTTTGAAAAAAGGAAAAAATTGAATTCTTTAAGCACAGCATGCTCTTTCACTTATTTCCCCTATCCTTCATGGGTGATGGGATTAAGTGGACAGAGCTTACCTGCTTCAGGGTGGGGTGCTCGGGCCACTGTTCCAACAACTCCAAGATTCGCCCACAGAATCTCTCCAGCAGTGGACGGCACTGGATGGCCTCCTCTATGTTGCCATCGTGGTAGATGTCGTACGGTTGAGGGTGCTCTTCAGTGCCGACCCGGTCAGCTGGGCTGAGGGCGCTGTGGAGGTATCGGACCATCAGCAGGTGGGCACCCAGGAGCTTGTTGTCCAGTGAGGGATCTTGGTTGTGTAAACAGAAAACAAATGAAAATACATGTTGATCATTAATGTTATAGCATCTGATGATGTCATTAATTACTCTTTACTCTGAGCAGAACCAGTGGCATTAATTTATTGCGTACAAGGACCCCTGGTATTCTTTTTACAAAACTGTAGATTTGACTCCTATTTGACTACAAGGGCAAGTTTCTCTCACTAGTACCATCACAGCAGCCTCTTAACTGATAATACACTACGTGTTTCAATGCATAGTGCGAGAGCCAAACTTTTCAAGAAATGGCAAAATCTGGAAATTCATTACAGTATGTACATGCATGCTACTGTACGGAATGAAATAATACCAAGTCAAAGTTTTAGCACGCATCTGTGGTAACAAAGCAGCTTTTTACAAAATAAAAAAGAAAGAATGAAACCGTGAAGACAAACATTAAATGAAATTCTAATGACGGCAGAATTTACTGAAGCTTGACAAAACACATGCAATTAGTTATCTTGGTCAGGAAATACCGGGGAAAATCACAACCGCTTAGCAAACTTAAAACAATGCATTCAAATATTAAAGAAAAAAAAATGAGCACATCTGATGAAAGGTTCAGTCTGAATGGACAAAGTCAACATCACAACCAACCTAGAAATGGCAGTGCCCTGCCGCCGAGTCGGACCATGACGGCGTACCCATCTTTCAAGGCTTGGTGGTACAAAGCATCGCTCGCATTGAGTGTCGGCCGACATGACCGGATCCAACCGGCCCGCACCAGTTTGGTGAACAGCTCCCGGTGAACGGCACAGACCTGCCGCATTTGAGTGTCGTGGATCGGCGCTGCTACAGCGTCACTCTCTTCACCGGATGCCGGCTCATCGCAGTCTGGCTGGCTTTCCAAGGTGGGCTCTTTTGTAAGGTCTGCAAAATCCTGCACCCCCCCAAAAAAAATAGAAGAAACCAATGTGATTTATAGATTCCAAGAGACACCAGGAGATAAAATCTGTGAAAGTTGTGGTAGAATTATTAAATTATTCCATCTAGTTCTTCCCAATTCAAGTTGTTTGTTCTTGTATATCTAACATTGTTGATGTGTTGATGCATTTTTTTAATAATAAATGTAGGCCAAAACTGAAAGAACTTCAAAAAAAACTCCCACATGACTCAAACTCTGACTTAAAACACTTTTCCCAATTATCCATCAACAACAAAGACCATACACTACAAATGATAAATTCAAAACTTTCCTGACTACAGAATTAACAAAAATAAAGAGAAACTTAACCAAATGCTCGGTCTACTCTAAATTTGGCTACAACTTGGGAAACATCCCACGCACTGATTTGGGCTGGCGAGTATTGTGAAGTCCCTACCTTCTCAAAGGACGGGAAGCTCTGGCGGAAATCTCGGTCCTCCCTCTCCTCATCCGTCAGCCCGTCCCCGTGCGTCTTTGTCTTGTACTTGTACAGGGACGCCTCCTCCGCCTCCCTGCGCCGCGCCGCATCTTCGGCCTGTCGCCAGGCGACCACAATGTGGTCCAAGATGGAGAGGATGCCCTGGAGGGTCTTGGGCTCCAGGAAGCCGGCTAGGAGAGCCTGGTGGCGGGCGCGGACCAGGGACAGCTGCAGCAAACTGTGGAGAAGACAAGAAGTGTGTTTGACACTTTGAGAGTAACCAGTGGGGGAAGGGGATGGTAAATCAGGGGAACGTCTTGGCTTTTGTGGAATGAAAATTGTGTCTGTATCATAAAAACTGGTTCGCACAAAAAGCACAAGCACATGTGACTTCGTGACATCAAGGTATTAAGTTTTTATGTTGCGCACTTGCCAGAACTGCAAAAACTTGAAAAAAAAAAAGCACAGACAAGGCAATGTGACACTGGCCGGACAAGTTTTTGTCCACACATTAAGGTCAATTTACAGATGCAAAGTCCATCATAAAGTAACTCCCAAGTGGACAAATGGTACTTGAATGAACACGATTAAGTTACTAATAGAAGTATTAATGTGCTGTTCTTTTTCTTTTGCATTTACTTGTAACTTTTCAGCATTCGAATTACAAGCCTACCTCATCTTGGTCTTGTTATATCCTGATTGCTCCGACTCAACCGCTGAGTACGCAGACAAGTTCTTCACCAACTGCAGCACGTCACTTGAGGCTAACTGATTTTCCGCGATCAGGGGAACTGGGAACTGAGCCAAACTGCACAGCCCAGCTTCCACGGAGCCACAATCCACCGAGAATGTCCCCCTCTCCACCAGGCTGAGCAGAGCGTGTCCTGCCAGCCGCATTCCATACTGCATCTGCATCACCATGGCGACCAGCCCCACCCACTGGTCAGGGTAGAGGGGGTACCCCTCCTGTATCCGATGCAGGAACTGCCACTGCGACTTCTGCCAGGCTTTCTCCTCGTTCAGGACCTTCTGGACCCAACGGGCCTGTGCATCCCCCGCCTTGCCCGTGCTCAGTGAGTCAAAGGCAGATGTCAGCTTGTGAAGGAGGCCCTCTACAGTTGACCTTGATCCAATGCTAGTGAGGTAGTGGGTCACATCTTGTAGCATGGCATCAAACTGAAAAACAAAATAGCAGACAACACCACCGTAACATAAACAGTCAGAATCAAACTGCAAAGATTTATCAATAATTATGATTTTTGCCAAACCTGAACACACCATGTTTACATATTTTCTAGAAACCTAATATTCTCATAACTCTACCTCAGGGGGTTCCGGTCTGAAAGCTGTTTGTTTGGCAAGCTCCGGGGCTCTGTCCTCCAGTAATGCCAGTCTCCTCTGTGCGAGGCGGACTCTCTCAGGCAGCAGGCTCAGCGGCATATCTTCCAGCTTTCGTCCCGTCAAAAGTTGGGAGGACAGACTGCGAACTTTGAGCTCATTTGTAATATCAGTCATCTGAGAATTAAAGAAAAAGCAATTGTACAAAAATCCAAAAATCCCAGAAGGATATGTTTATCTTCTATATCCATAAGAGAAGACTTAACTTGAAACTTAACATGGTACGTTGATCGTACGTGCGTACCTCATCCCTGACGTACTGTAGTTTCAGAGCCGCTTTTTGGGCTGGGTCGACCGGCCCCCTGGGTGCGAGGAGATGTACCTCCAGTAATCCCAGATGTACCCATCCCTTCCCCAACACCATCAGCTGGACTAAGTGGTCCCCGTCACCCGATCCAGCTTGGCTCTCTTCTCCCGAGGCCCAATCCGGGATCCCAATGTCCATGCTCTCGTCTCCCAACTCAGCAAAGCTCGACAAGTCTGACAAGCAGTCCAAGCACGCCTTCACGGCCGGTCCGACCATTGGCATCTGACCTGCAACATCCTCAGGAGTGCCCTCGCTCAAAGAATCCAAGGTGTTCTGAGACAGAACTTGCTGTAAATCCTGCACAGCAGATGCCAGGGATGATTTGTCTATCAGTCCGGCCGTTGCCATGGATGCAACCTCCTCTAGAGCAGCGTGCCATGAATCAAGGTCAGGAGGTCGAATCAGAGATTCAAGAGTCTGCAGCAACTGGCCTAGTGACAGCAGCAGGTAACTGACGCTACTCGATCTAAGAACAAAATGAGCACGAAAGAAAACTCACAGCAATTTTGAGCAAACTGAATAAATTTAGAATTGAGACTCCCTCAATTTTGTTTTCGATCGAAGGTCAATTACATGTACCTAGAACTTCATTGAGCTAGTGAATAAGTTTCTATCAATTATCATTCATTCTATCAAAATAAGTCATGTGGGTGGGTCTTTCAAATGCATTACATACTTGAAACAAAGCCTATTTGAGGACATGGTTGAGGCGTTGGACCACAGAAGTTCAGCAAGCGCCCTCAGCTGGTCCACCTTCTCTAGGTACTGGCCTAGCGGCACATCTGTGCTGACCCTTGACCCTGTAACCCTCTTGACCTCCCTGTCTCCCTTGGCAGAGGGGCGGGGCCGCTGGGAGAGCGGGTACAATAGGTGGGTGACGCAGTGCGTGCGGAGGGGCATGTGCAGGTTTGCTGGACCCTGACAGAATTGACAAAAGCATTCATCATGATAAGGATGCTCTGGTCTAACTGGACGTTTGTAGTTTAAGAACAAAGACATCAACAAACTTGGAGGCGGTCAAATAGAAGACTAGAGTGGTAGTTTCAGCACGTCAATATTGGCACTTAAGCTCTTGGTGAAGGTTTTTTACTCCACTTCAGTTACACTGTACTCTCACAAACATTTGCCAACCTAGAACCTTCAAAATCCACCAGGTTTGGGGGATTCAGAGGACTGTTGAGAGTATACATCAGACTTGATACTCTTGAAAGTTTTCATCTGGAAAGTTTTAACACTTGAAAAATTCAGGAGGGTTCTTCAAAACAACCCTTATTTGAGCTAGGGTAGGACTTTAAGATAAACATACAACTTTTCTCCAATCAAATGTTTTCACAGTGTTGTTAACGAAATGCATTTCAAATAAATAACAATAATAGTCAGTTCTGATATGGCGCACATTACGGAATGTCTCTATGCACTTGTTATCATTATCCCTGCACACAAATATACATGTATCTGCTCACGTGTTGCATGCCCTCCAAACTAACTATCTCCCCTTCAGAGATGTTCCCCGCATCTGCGAGATACTGTCGCCATGACAACCACAACGGCACTTGGCAGGTGGCCGCATTCCTCCACAGCCGGCTCATGAACGCCATCGTGACCTCCGACCCAGACGGGGTGTGGTCGAGGCCACTCTGAAGCAGGGAGGCATAGGGTAGGACACAAGGTGGAGACGCAGGGGTGTGGCTGACGGTGTAGTCCAACAATGACCTCAGCTGTTCAAGAAAGGCACTCACAGTGCACTCCTCACTGTTTGACAGAAAGATGCAAGATCAAACCCTATTTCTGCAACAATTTCTATCGAAATTGTCACACTTTTAACAGAATTCACATCTTTGAACCAACTACCTGTGCAGCAGGCTACCCGAGGTTGCAGGTTCAAAATGCTACTTTATTCAAATTTCATTATTTTAGCCAGTAAGGATTGGACTGGACAAAGTTGGATAAGCTTTATAATATCTGATGGCAAAGCAGCTCAAAAGATCCAAAACAAAACTGCGGACAGACTGAAGTTGGTTGAAAACAATAATGGAAAAAACTCAAAATTTTCACATTGAACGCTTTTCAGGAAAGATTTAAATGCTTCATATTTGCTTTTATTTGCTTTTTCAGGGGGCTTTTACTCCATGTGGAAGGATGGCTCTGTAGAGGTGCTGGTCACCTGTTCCACCTTGCGATTCACTGGCTTTTAAGGCATATTTTTTTGTATCCGTTGTCTGTTTGTTGTTGGGCCATGTCAAATGTTTAATGTACAGGTTTTCAATGTATTTAATTGTAGGTTTAATAGCCAGTGGAAATGTGTAATAAAATCAAATCAATCATGTAATATGAGATGCGAGAGCTTAATCGACTACTTAGGTAGTTCTTTCCTAGACCATGTAAGTCAAATCACTCACCCTCTGATCTTCCTCGCGAGGAGGTTACAGCCCACAACCTGCTCCCCGTACAGCGCCACCTGTTCCCGCAGCGGCCAGAGGCCGACATGAATGGCCACGTCGGCCTTGGCTCGGCCGTCTTCTGATTGGTTGCCATCACCGTCAGCGTCCATGGGGACGTGCTGACCGCCGTCTTGGTGGAACAGTCCCTGGGAGGCAAGGCTGGCTTCAAGACCTTGGATGGCGTCCAGGAGATCATCATCTGTAGAAATGTCAAAGCGCATGTCCAATCACAGCATCCCATTAAACACGAGAAAATCAAAACGCACAGTTCAAACCACTGAGTTCTTTCCTCAGCACAATTAAACTGTATCTCTTCTCTGCAGTAAAGTACGGACACTCTTATGAAAGTTTTCATCGTACAAAGACATGTTTGGGAGTGGACCCATTGTTGCAGTCTACGGTGGAAATCTTTTCTTGGCTCATTGAGCAAGAAGGGATGGATGTACGTGAGTCGGTGAAATATAGAGAATACAGTTAACATATTTGTTTGTTTGTCACTTGTTTGGGGGTTGCAGGATGACATAAGCTTTCACCAAAAAAGTCTTCAACAGACAGCCAGAAATTTGGCGAAATACTTTCGAAAAAACGGAATTCAAAAAACATTGAGCAAAGGCTATCCCAAAAGATAGCAAAAATGATGATTGTAACTATCTTTTCAGCAGATTACAGATTAACTCAAGAAATAAGATTGGACATCGCAGCTCACAAGAACAGAAAATTGTGCCATCTGGAATATCAGAAATACAGCACTCACCTACACAAGCAGCTGCCTGGTTATTCAACTGGGCAACGGCAGACAGCAACTCCGTCAACTTCCTACAGGCAAACCCGCCGTCCCTCACAGCAAACGTCACGCCTCTCGCCAGTCTCCGCCTCTTCCGGTTCCCCAGGCGACCCGCATCCACCCTGGCGATGGAGCCCACCACATCCATGGCCTGGCTGAGCCTCTGCAGCTGCTGGGCTGTCTGGGCTGAGGAGCCCGTCTTGTACGGCGGCGGCCGGCCCAGGCGGCGCTGCAGTGCCCGCTGGTGCTCTGAAGCGGGGAAGGTCATAGGGAGAGCGGCCAGGTGATCAGAAATTCGCTGGCTGACCATTTGCAAGGCTTGCGGCAAGCTGGAAATTTAAAAACAAAACCAATTTCAGTTGTGATTGAATGATTGAATATAACAGATATTTGCTTTAACTTTAGAAAGTCTGTTTGTTTTAAATAAAATAAAGATTTAAAACTGTGAGAATTTTTGGTTTTAAAAAAATCATTTTGAGTACACTTTAAGTTTTGACAGTACTGGGGAATAGGAAAAACAAGGAAAGATGTATCAGAAACTTTACATTATTAAGAAAGAAAATGAGGCGCATGTGGCCAAGTGGTTAGGGTTTGTGGCTTCCAATGATAGGGTTGGAGGTTCGAATCCAGCTGCTAGCAGTATGTTGTGGCCCTTGGCAAGCCTCTTCACCCCTGTTTGCCACTCTCCACCCAGGGGTATAAATGGGTACCAGCATTAGCTGGGGAGGCCACCTGCAATAGACTGGCATCCCATCAAGGGGGGAATAGAAATATTCTCAGTCGTTTCATGCCAAGGAAACCGGAGATAAACACCGGCCTGATGGCTTGGACCAGACTTGCTTTACATTAAGAAAAAAGGTTCGAAGTTTCTTGAAAGGTTTGTCAAATCTGTAAATGTTCTCACTTACACGCTGTCACTATCAAGCAGCAAGCAAGGAACCACTGACAGCAACTTCTTGCTGAGCCAGCCCCAGTGCTGGGCAAACTGCCCCAAGTGGAATGAGTCGAGGCCTTTGATTGGCCGGTCGCACACCTGCCAGCATCTGTCCCTCCACTTCAAGGCCAATAGGATCTGTTGATAGATGAGTTCTTGGGATTACAGCATCAACCACAATCGACTCACTTCCGTACTGTAAACTACATGAAATAGCCGTACAAACGTATTAAGTGCTGCACGAGCAGGCAGGAGGTAGTGGGTTCGAGTCCCACCTGAGTAACTTGTGAAATTTTCTACAAGTCCTCAGACTACACCAAGTACACAGTATTTAAATGTCGGTCAAGTGTAAGAGAATCCTACATATATTCTAGGTTAAATTACATAATCAACAAGCCTGCCTGCTTTTCTACGAACAGCCTTGCTTTCAAAATCTCTTTCTGGAAGGATAACATTCTGTTGAGTTCACCTCGTAGACTGTGTCTTCTGAAATGCTGCATTTCTCCGTCGATATCGCATCGGTCACAAAAGCATCCAGTGACTTGAAGAAGGGGTACAGGTGGGCTAGGAGTGGGTGCGGCAAGTCATCAATCCCCATCAGACCTACAAGAAAGAACGAGCAACTGACACTTCAGTTCTTGGGCAAGTAAGCAGGCATGAGGGGCGAAACTCCCCCTGCTGCATGGTGGAAAGTAACTTCCTCAGACGCCAAAGAAAACTTGACACCGCAGCCAGCAAAATGCAATTTATTTCTAGCCTTTTTCTTTGGAATGGGGGGGCGATGTTTTTTGAGACAAATCTCCTTCTGTTGGGCGAATCTGTTTCTTCCACAAACATAAGCATGCCTGTGATGCTAATGCATCAATGTATGATGTCAGTTTTCATATTTGTGTCAGCTGCCACTTTCAACATAAAGATAAGGTTGTTTGGACAGAAAGAGCGGCAGTCTACCTTGATGGAGAGCATACGAAAGCTGGATTGCTGTGTTGGCTGTGTGCCGGACATCCACGGCTTGCCTCAGTTTGGAATACTCAACATGAGAAGTGGTAGTGGTCCTGAATAGTAAGTAAAACCTGCAAGCAACAAACTCAGTTTTGAAAAACGGGAACATTCTTTCAGGAAAAAGCTGACGTCCGGTTTTAACGCACCGTTGGCAATCCTACCGTCATTTGAATTCGTTCAATGTTACAAAGAGAGAAATAAGAGCATTTTCATTACATGTTGGCATCCCGGTTTGTCGCAGAGCTCTTTCATTGCATTTCTTTGCTCATTGAAAGGAATGCTTGCAACCTTCTCACCCAATTTTCTTGGAACGTTTAAAACTTTCAGACTTTATGTTGTGTGGACAATGAGCCCTCACAATGCTGTTGAACTCCACCAATTCAATACCGTGTCAGGTAACAGTTCACTTTCAGGAGCACATCATAGGCTGGCATCTTTGACACATTTTGAAATCGGTGTCATGATTTCCATGCCGTCTTCAACCTGACCAAGATGGTGACTGAGTTATGTTAAAAAGTGCAATGTCATCTGTCATGACTGACAAACTCATTCCAAACCTCCTTGCAATGGTGGTGACTTCATCCAGTACATTGCTGCCGACATCGGTTTCTTCTCCATTCAACTCATCATCGATCGCCATTCGGTCTGGTGCCCTATCTTGACTGAGCTTAGCCAGATGGGCGAGAAGCTGTGGTGCCAGGTTGAGGTCCAATGGATAGTGCTGCAAAATCTTGTCACCTGTCAGAGAGTGGCTCAAGTCAAGGTGAGTGGACAGAATTTACTCCAGGCATTTGGCCCAAGTCTCTGAGAGAGGTACATGTCTTTTTTCCTCATTCCCCTAAGCCTAAGAGATGGCAAGAAATCTGACCTAAGCAATGAAAAGTGAGATTCTTGCACAGACAAAAGTGTGCAACTACATTTTCCCATGATACACAAAGAGTAACAGTTTCATTCCTAGAAACTATACTGCCCGATGAGAAATTTTTGCAGGGGAAAAACACAGCTACAGAAAGTTATTATGGTGTAAACCAGAAACTCTATAAAAGACTAAAAGTCAAAAATTAACTCAGACTAGATGTGAGCAGAAACAAAATAGGGAATTGGAGCAGAAAAAGTCTAAAATTACTGCATAAATCAGACTTTTACCACAACCTAAACACAGTTCAAGTCTTTCAACAGAAACGTGCCACAAAGTATCAGTGTTTAGCAGAGCAGTTCACCCATAATTACATGTACCTTCAGACAGCTTTAATTTGTCCAACATTTTGGAAAGTTTCTCCTGTAGAGGGTGGTGGAAGACAACTTGGAGGGCCTCTGCAACAATTTCCGGCATACACTGGACAAACTCTGCTCTGTCACCCTTAATCAGTTCAGACGTTGCTCTATCTTCAGGCAGCAATTCTGTCCACACCTTCTTGAGCCAGTCTCCTCGAAGTTGCCAGTCGGCGGGCGTGGCCTGCTCCATGAGGAGGCGAGTCACCAGTGGGAGGAGGGGAACAAAGCACTGTGGCTCCACACACTGTTTGGCTCCATTCAATAAGCACACGAGCAGAGCAGCGTCTCTGCGTATCGTGGCCCACAATGCATTGCGGCTGAGCTCCTCCACAGATGGAAGGGTGCAAGGATGAAGGACGCCCTCCAGTGACACATCATCTTCGGCCTCAGTGTCATCGGGCACCAGCTGTTTGCAGTTGGTAACCAGTCCATTGAGATGCTTGTCAACCATCTCTTGCACTTTCTGCAAATTGAATTAAAAACTCCTTTCCAACAATTTCATAAAATCTCGTACAAAATACACTTGTTTTACCTACATGTACCACATGTGCCACAAAATGAGGGTTCCCTGACCTGCTTGTTGACCTTTGACAGCTGACCCTGGACAAACACATCGGCGCATGCTTCCTTGAGGGCGCTGTTCACATCCCTACCCCGTTCCAGTAGTTGTACAGTAACTGAAGCAGCCAAGAGGATGCTGGGAAGGCTTGAAACATCACTCCCTGGTTGAAAAAAGAAAACCAATGGCAAAAGTATATATTTGAAAAAACCTTAAAAACAGAAAACCTATTTTTACAAATCTTGATGAAATAAATACTGAATGAATAATATAATGCAAAATGACATTCCTGAACATTGGTTACAATGACTTTTTTTATTGTATATTCTTGAAAGTAGTTAAGCAGAACAAATAAGATGAGCAAATTGTAAACATGCTAAGCCACGTTTGATTTTCTAAATTAATCTTCACAAACAAAAAAATATGCCAA
This sequence comes from Acanthaster planci, assembly GCF_054643075.1. Lineage (NCBI taxonomy): Eukaryota > Metazoa > Echinodermata > Asteroidea > Valvatida > Acanthasteridae > Acanthaster > Acanthaster planci. The sequence goes on from NC_141791.1 coordinate 12,824,006, forward strand.
TCAAATTATGAAAATAATACAGGCATTTGATAATAAAACCAAACAAATCTACTTACCAAAGTCACTAAATTGAATATAATGAACTTTGCAAAATTACCTGTAATTATGCGAAATGTGCCGACAACCATTTTATTTTGTCAAAGCCTATAAAACACACAGCATCAATTACATGTGGCAACTTCAGAAACTCATCAGAAAGTTTTAAGCAATTTGATTCAGTATGAAATATTTCAGACCAGAATGCATGCATTTTTGCACAATTTTCAGACCTTTGGGAACTCTGCCCACGAGTTTGTTTGCTTCGTGCCATTGTCCAATTTTCACCACGTGCTAGTAATCAACCCAGTCATGTGTTAGATAACTTCCACTTCACTTCCACTTGAGAAGCTCTGGAAACCTGATTAATTTTGGTAGATTAATTCTGCATTTGTAAATGAACAACACAGGCTTTGGACTTTGAAATGCCAACGTGATAAGTATAGAAATTTAAAAAAAATCCACAGGAATACAGTTATTATTGCATTACTGAATTAAAACACACAAATTATAATTTCTAGCACAACTGCAAATCCAGAACTTCAAACTGGCCTTTACAGTAACTCTAAGTCTGATAACAATAACTTTTTTTTTTATTCTGAGATTCGTAATACATCCTTGAATTTCTACACATAAATTTCCACAGAGTCCACGGGAACAAAAACTAATGTGCAAGAGTGTCTTTGGGTTTTCTGTTGATGGTTTGAAACTCTGGAGAAAATCAGTACTTGGATATGCAATTCAGATTAAGAATTCTTTCAAACACAACAGCAGGTTTTGTAACCTACCGTCAACACCTTTACATTATGTGGAATGTACCTGCCAACTTTAGTCTGACTCAGACAAAATGGAATGAAAATTGATTGAACACAACTTGTGAATACAATCCTATGATACCTATATCTTTGGTACTTCAAACGTTCAAATTCACATATTGACATGTGACTCATGCAATAATTCAACACACTTCAGCAAACAACAAAATCAATTGAGCTGTGTCCTGTCCATGATCCCTATTACCACACAATGATCAATGCATGTACATGTACCTGTGCACACTATTAAATACAGGAATCAAAATATGTGTACAGAGATAACCTCTGTACACACTTTGGCAGATAAATTCACTCCGGTTTGGCCATGAACTCCACCACATGCAGTGGATGTGTTCCATTGTGTAAGTGCATGTCTAGCTCAGTGAACCAAGTCCCTGCTATTGCGACAGAGTCGGCTGTTCCTAGTGAGTGACGGCATGTGACAAAGAGTCAGTGGGCTCCGTTCAGGAATGCACATATGTGTACAGGGAACCAACTGAGGTATGCTGCAGGTGGCACCTGTCAGGAACAGCTTCTGACTGTGCGAGGGGAAACCATCAAAGGTGAGATAGGATAACCACAACTGAGTGCTACAAACGGCAAGATGAAAGGATGGACGCTGATTGAACGTTGTACTGGAATACTCTTCTGAGCCACATTATTTTGCTACAAGAAGTTCAATTTCAATGAAATTTCATTTTTATTCACAACAGACTCCAACATTTGCTTCCTGTAATCCCCTTTGCAATCACTGCATTATTAATTGCAAACTGCAAATATTAGTGATCTTTTCATAATTGAAGATGCCCTCATAAATATCAATCTCAGTCGTCAATTCGGCAGATCTCTTCTGGCACACATGTGCAAAGATATAGAAAAAAAATCATTTAAACTATCATTGCTTCATTTCTTATTGCTTAAAATTTTTGACAACTGGCACTCAAAAAAGTTTTGGTCAAACACCTCTCAGCTTCGGTATCTACCTGTATTTCACAGATATAACTGTATCGACATTCAACATCTGATTCTTTTTAGGTGCCGCAATGGCCACTGGAGCACCAGTACAGGAATCTGGCGAGACAGGCAATTTGAACCATGACCCCCTGGAGCACTGCCCCATCTGCCTCCAGAGGTTTACCGAGCCCAAGATGCTGGACTGCCTCCATAGCTACTGCTTGAAATGCCTGGAGGACATCCTGCCTAACAAGCATCGCAATCCTGTCAACATCCAGTGCCCCGTCTGCAAGCAAAACACGATTCTCCCCGAGCAGGGGATCAACGGCCTGGTCAGCTGCTCCTCGCTTGCCTCCCTGATGGTGGTCGACGAAGAGGAGGAGGCGGCAGCTCCAAGGTCAAAGGTAATGTGCGAGGCCTGCGACCTGGGTCAGGAGGCCGTGTCCCGGTGTGTGGACTGCGAGGATTACCTCTGCCGGGACTGCCAGGATGCTCACCAGCGCATGCTGAAGATGCGCTCCCACAAGGTGCTGGCGCTACACGACGTGGACCTGATGGCTTCCAAGGACATCCCCAAATGCAGCAACCACACCGGCCAGGATCTGTGCTTCTTCTGTGAGACATGCCAGGTGCTCATCTGCGCTGCCTGCACTGTAGTCGCTCACAGCCAGCCGGAGCACCGGTATGTCAGCGTGGAAGAGGCCACACAATCCTTCAGGCAGGAAATCGACGAGCAGTTGGCTAAGGTAGAACATGTACGGCTGGAGCAGAAATTTGCAAGGGATTCCACGCAGCACTCCCGAGACAGACTGGAATCCCTAATCATCCAGGCCAAGAGGAAAGTTTCAGAGAAAGCTAATGAGTACTATGCGTGCATTCAGCAACAGGAGAAGATCCTTCAAGACAGAATTGACCAAATCAAACAGAAGAGGGCGGTGGAGATTGATATCTCGCTGACAAATCAACAGCAGACACTGGACAATACGGAGCGAAGACTGGATATGGTGAGGAGCTTTGTAGTCAAAGCCAACACCTATGAGCTGCTGGCCAAAAGGAAGACAGTAATAAGTGGGATCCAGGGCGTCAAGGCTGTGCATTACCAGGATCATAGCCTCCTCCACGGACTGTCATATCTGGACTTTGAGCCTGCTAGCGCCCCGATCGTAGAACCCCTCGGCACCCTGCTGCTAGAGGAGCAGTGGAAGCTGACTAAAGAGTTTGGTAACTTCAAGATGGCCAGGGGAGTGGCAGCCAATTCCAGGGGCCACATCGCCGTGGTCGATTCTGAGAGGAACTTCCTCGTTGTGATCACCGATCCCAAGGGGAGAGAGCAGCGCCGCAACTCGGTGGGTGTGCAGATGGAGAAGCTACGCAAACCATTCAGCGTCTGCATCAACACCCTAGACCAGCTCATCATCATCGACAGTCCCCAAGTGATGGTGTTTGACAAGGACTTGAAGTACCTCTTCCAGTTCATGCCATCCCGCGGGGACAAGGAAGGCGAGTCCCAGACTAATCTCACGGCTCTGGCCGTTGACCAAGATGACCAAATAGCAGTTGGTGACCGCGGGCGAGGAGTAATAACCCTCCACAAAACAGACGGCACTCTCATATGCACAATCCCCTCACCGACGGTAGAGAACCAACTTGCTGTGAGTCTCTGCCCCAACCGCTGCTTGATCTACAGCAGTTATGCAGACAACAGACTGACGTCCGTTGACTACGACGGCAGGGTGATTTTTTCCGTGGACACCCTCGCCCGGGCCAAGTTCAGGAATCCAACCGGCATATGCTGTAGCCTGACAGGGGATATCTTCGTGGCCGGCCACTTGGACGAGAAGGACCAGTCCGGGATTTATTACTTCAACCCTGTCGGGGAGTACCTAGGCTGCTTAGCACTGGGTCTATGTAATCCATTAAGCATGGCACTGACGCCTAATGGAGAACTTGCTGTTGCTGATAAACTCACAGTGAAAGTTTACCATCGCATTTGATTCATCTACATGCATATGCATGACCTGAACACAACTGGCCTAATGCTCCAATTTGGGGGATGTACGTCTTTCATAGACGCACTTAGCATTCACCTACTTCTAGAGGACTGATAATGATTGGACCACTCTTTGAAAGATTATGAAAACACTTACGATGGATTACGAAACGCTAGATTTATTTCCAACTGAAATATATTATCTTATGTTACAAACTTAAAGGTGGTAGAAACCATGCTTATGGCTGTAATTGACTTGTTTCACATTTTCAAATTCAACGCTTTGAGAATTATCAAGAAAAATGTGATTCGTTTGCGATGCCCAGAGTTCAGTTCGTGTAAATTTTCTTGCAAAAATCCATGGACCATAGGCCATTCCTGAGTCTTGGACAAAGCATCTGAGGTCCATCTGCAGTACAGTGGCCCCCCCCCCGAAAAAGTGCACATTTTTCACAGCCCTGAGTGGTTGGCAAATTTATCTTAAAGTTCTGAGCCTTTCTTCAACAATAAAATGCTGTGAATTTATCGATTAGAAAACACTGCACTCTGCAATCAAGTTACTGTTGCCATGGCAACATGCATTCATGACCGTATGTTCACATAATGACAGTCGAAAACCATTGATTGGTAATGAGGGCACATCCCAAACACTTTCTCAATTGGAAAATGTGGTAACTTTCAATCAATTATGGGCAAAAAGCAATTGTGGCTCCCAGGTCAAATGCTGGGAAATTGCAGTTTATCTCAAAAATAAAAAGGTCTCTAAATGTAATGAACTTGGAAAGGGCAGCCATGTTGTCCAATGTTAGTAGTTTGGGCAACACCATCATCTTAACGGCCGACAGTAAGATGGTGGCTTTTTTACACAAAGAGAACTCCTCGTTAATAAGATCACAATGGTGCATACTAACTTTAAACTCTATACAAATCCATTTATTTTTGACTTCAGATTTCCAAAACACTTCATTGTGAGAATTCTTTACACTGGATTAGAACTTTTGCCATCCTATTTTCTGTGCTATTCTACTTACAAAATAGTGGTTAAAAAAGTGACATTAGCACAGAAGTTGGAACTCTGTTCTTTAACACAGCATGAGCTTTTCTCTTTATACTGACAATGGCGAAGAACTGAAAAGCAAAAGCCAACAGACCTTGTAAAGTCTGTCTCTAAAGATAAGCCGTTAAAGCTTGTTTGCTTCAGTGAAATAACAAAAATTAAATAGAGAAACAGAGACTTTGTACAAAGTTTTCAAACTTATCTTACATGATTTCAATTGCAATTTAAAACGCAGAACCAACAAAACACCGAACTTTGACCATACAGCCTTACCTGGCATGCTGTGTTTGATATCTTCATGAAGCTCCAGTAAGGTTCTGGTGGTCTGGTTTCCCGACAGTCCGATGCCGTTCAGCAAGGCTAGGAGATCCACTCGGTCATAGGCACCACCTTCATTCTGAAACAGAATTCCAGAATAGACAATCTTCAGATTTTTGTGGCCGAATTGTTGTTTTGTGACCAAGGCTGGCTGCAAAAGAAAATTTCACAAATATGAAACATGACGCCGAAAACCCTGGGTGTGGGGAAACAAGTAATAATATGGGATTTTGCTTTAGTTCGGAATGAGCGTTTCTCATCAAACATTCTAACCAAGATAGGTGTTCGTCAAAATGAGTTCTGTAAGAATCGGGCATAAAGTGAAGCAGATGAAAACTGAAGACACGATATCACCAGCTAGAGTTATTTTCCTGTGTTCAAAGCTTGCAAGATGAGGAACCATAACTCTGCCTACATATCAAGTACCAACAAAATACACTGCACATAATGTTCATTTAAATCATATTCACTGAAATTTAGCCCTGACAGGCCTAGATTTTCAATTTCCAAATAATTTTGAAGCCTTCCGGGGAAGGGGTGCAGTTGACAATGTTCCCCGACTGCATTGCAGAGTGGCTCGGGCACCCGCCAACGTACCTCTCCCACGATGTACACCTCCACCCCTCGGTTGCGCATGGCCCGGGAGATCTCCCCCTGCCTGGGGTCCATGGCAAGGAACAGGCGGAACTCCGGGTGGGGACGGACGGTGGGGATGTGGCCGTCGATCGCCCCTCGCTCGTTGACGCTCAGCACTCCGTTGGGCTCCAGGAGAGCATTGAGACGATCCAACACCGATGGACTAGTGAGGGGGGAGAAATATTCAGGAATGACTTTGACCACTGTAGGAACTAGTTGCTGGTTGGACATACGGTGCTGGTTTTAATGTTTAGGATTATGAGTATTGCCTGACAATGGAAGACTTTGGGAGTTGCTTGGGGGCGGCAAAAATGACCAGTGATTAGCTAACCCTCCTATGCCGAAGTCACTCTTTGGGTCACTTGGTAAACACTTCAAAGAAGCACAGCTGTGTCGTGTTGTGCACTGCACCAACAGTCCCTCACAGGAATATCAGATTGCACTTTTGTGCTGCCCAACAACTGTGCTTCACTGTTTCATGTGCATAATTGAGCAGTAAACCAAATGCAGTGAAGAGGACTGCACAAAAGACCCTGGGTCATTTTGTGCAGGTAACCAACTGTGTACACACTGAACCTGTGCATGTTTGTGATCCATATAGAAAACACATGCAAGAGACTGACTGTGGGCACTTGTGCATATTTGTGCTGTAAAACCAAAGGAGGGTTAGTCCACATATGTTTGCAGTATTTTGAGAAAGTTCTCAAGAATTATCTTTATCATTTATTTATCAACTGCATACACAGATAAATCTAAAAACCGACCAAAAAAATGGCGGTACCTGCAAAAGTTGACGTTGTCAATCAGCAGCCAGTCGCCGTTCTTCAATGCCTGGACCAGCAGCCCATCCACCCACTCAAATTTGCCACCCCCGCCTTGCCGAATGGTGCGATCGTCCTTTGCAAGCCTCGCTCTCAACTGGGCAACTGCGGCAGTCAGATGCTCGACTTTCTCATCTGGAAGAGGAAAACGGATTGGCAAGAAGTCACAATACTGAAAATTAGATATAGCAATGGTTTTCATTAAAAGACAATTTGTGTCAGATGAGAAATTTCCCTGAATTTCCACACTGAGGACATGTAAAACTTCTTTTGTTTCTTTAATGCGTGTAATGTAAACCAAACCTGAGTAAGTCTGAGGAAACTGTGCTTTTTCATTTTCGTTGTAATTTTGCCATGGTTTTTCCAGACCCAACTTTTTTTTTTCTGTTTTCTAAATCTCCAATGAGCCAGTTTGGTATTCAAACAGCGCATGTAAAAATGAAGCATGTCTGAGGTCACTTGAATAGGCGCGCGAGGTCTGCCCAATCAGTGCGACCCTACGCAGATTCCTGTGCCTGTTTTTTTTCCAAATTACCTTGTTTTTTTTTAAATACCAATCTGGCTCACAGACCTATAACACAGTGACGTCTCACTTTGTTTACACTCACTGTATGCACTTCCCTGTGGTTGTGAGGTAGGACATGATCCCTCAAGCCCCCATGGGAAAGCACACATTACCGAATAATGGCGTCATCATGTTTTTACATCAATTCACCACTATCCAATGGCAAACAAGGATTTAAAGCTATTGTCGGTAAAATGACCTGCTTATGGACACAACCCCTGCAATTGCACATGACGGCTACGATCTACACGCTAAGGGTTTCCCTCGAGTAGAATGTTGCCAAGGAGTGCACAACCGAACCAGACCTACCAAGATTCAAAATCTCTGTGATGTGAGGCGTGCTTATGTAAGGAATGAAGCACAGCATTTTTCTTACTCATGTCTGTCTCTGGTGCATATCTCTGGACCGCACTACGGACCTCGTCCAACACCTGCTCAAACATGTCAAGCTTTCTCTCCGACAGCTGCTCACCGGACGAGCTGGAGAGGTTATCCCGTTCTCCTTGAGATCCTGTGGGAAATCCAAACGATCAGCAATTCAGGCCAGTCTGCTGGGAGATGGTCCCCATATGGGTAATTCCAGAAATTAGGGGTCCATTTTTTTCGTGTCCCTGTCACATCTGACATATGATTTTTGTAAGTTCAGAACACATTTTCTAATTTCCAAGAGTGATGAATGACTGCAAATTACCTGCCAAACAAATAGTAAAAGTTTGAAATCATTTTCCGGTGATATTTCCAAGTCAAATAACAAAGGTCAGATGTAACAGGGACACAAAAAGGTTTTTGGACCCCTAATTTCTGGATACCAGTATAGAAAGTAATAGACACAATCTGTCTAACAAGAAAAGAGATGGATCTATCAAATGAAACCTTTTTTGCACATGCTGTTAAGAGCACCCCAACTGGCCACGAGCTGCGATGCATGCTGGGATACGTCCACACTGTCAGCCAATAGGAGATGCCTCTCCGTCTCCATGACGACAAGATGCAGAGACTGCAGAGCTTTCTCCCAGTGCCTGTTCAAATCGGCCTGTCAAAAAAAGCACAAAAAAGATCTTGTTACATCATTTTCCCCCAGGTAAGAATTACAAGAACGGACTGGGAACAACTTTTCCATTTCTCATCTCACCTGCTCGAAACCTCCTAGCAACTCAGTAGTATCCATGGAGCTGTTCATGGCCAGGACTCGCACCATGTGACCAGTCAGGTGACCAAGGAGGTGAACCAGGGATGTCTTACCACTAGCACTCGGACCAACCTGGGTTAAATGTGAAAATTTCATCATGGTCAGAATGCTAAATTTGACAAAAACCTACTGCAAAGCTGGGTTAACTATCAGCATGTTTCTGACTGAACCAAACTCACTGCCACCGTTAACGCCAACAGAATCCTCTATTCCTACATGCTGTTTGATTAAATGGCATCGAGGGGGAAACATATTCTTTTGAATGAACCAAACACAGGGTGTAGTTGCCAAGCCACTTTTTATTCAAGCAGGTACGGATTTGAGTTTCAACTGAAGTCAACTGTGAAGTTTTCTGACGGGTTGTGGGACATCATCAAACAATCAGCACTTATCAAATTATGCTGGTGACAGGTTCCGCCTAACACTGAATGCTCTTTCAAACACCTAAACCTGTGGCCTTAAACATTCTTCTGGACCATCAAAATATACGAGAAGGCCTTGCATTATCTGCTGAAGGCAGCTAGGTCTTGCCGGCTTTTACCAGTATGGTCATCCAGTTCATCTCCACACATTTCATGACTGACTCCAGTGGATCCAGGCAGTGATGGAGCAATTGAAGGGGGATTCTCTGGCCGGGATAGGAGCTAGGAATGTGGTCCTTTCTCCCGAGGAACGAGTGACCGACCTGCCAAAGAAACCACAGAAATTTCACTCAGAGACGACTTTCTTTGTGAATCAACTTTATTGAAAAAAGAACAAGATTCTGGGTGAACATTTTAAATATTTTTCCAAAAAATGTTTACTGGTACTGGTCCTTTGCACTTGCATCACCATCAACAATTGGTTTAATATTCATACCTGGACAGAAACAGGTGTAATGTGAACTTGTCTGCTACCCTCATAGACATCTCCAAAGTCATCTCCAAATACCGTTTGGAATAGATCTTGAACCTAAAGATGCCAAAAGCAAAATGAATAAAACGTAATAAAAGAAACATTGCTTGATGAAAACTATGAAACAAGACTCAAGTCTTTCAATGCCTCAATGTCTTCAATTACCTGCTTCTTTTGTTTTGGGTGGTCGTTTAATTGGGAAAAGGCAATATTTGTCTAAGCAATCATGGCAAACAATACTAAGGTGTGATGTGTAAACTGGAGAGCACAGCAGAACACCAGAGCATAACGTCATTCAAACCAGCAAGTGAATAGCAAACGACAACTGTACGTGTGTCTTGGTTCACGCGTTGGTTCCCATTATGCTCATAATAGTGCGCGTGGCGTAATTCAGTTCGGTGCTCTATAGAGGAAGGAAGACACACAACGTAACACCAACTGTACAAATGTCAGTTAGTTAACTTCAACGTTGTCTGATTTTAGCCAACACCCATGCTTCAAATTCATATTGGATAAAATTCGTTTTGAAAACGATCCACCGTCAACATTTCTACACACGCCAGAAAAAAAAAGCTCCTTACAAAATCAGTGCGGTAAGTTAACCACAATAAAAGTGAAATGATTGCGGTTGCACTACGTATCAATCTCTTTCTTGAGTATGTGCTGCTCTGAGAAGAGCCGGGGAATAGCTCGACGTTTTGAACAGTGTACTCTGTCCGTCTTCAGGAGACTGCAGGATTCTAACTGGGAGTGGAGCTTATACGGTGTGGAGAGGGATCCAGATGTAGGGATTAGCTCGGTGAAGCGCTGAGGCGGGAACAGTGAAGGTGGGAACAATGGATGCTGCACTGAATCCTTGAATACATTGAATTTCCTTCACTGAAAAGTTTGCGAGATGCTAGCGATAGCCAATACCTTTGAATACTGTTAGTGGGCTACAGGAAATACTTATAGTGCAAATGTCAAATCTGTTTTGGAAACGACACCATGCTTTTTCCTTTACTCGCCTTCTGTTTATCCTGTTGGCTGCGCATCCTGTCCCTATAGATCAGCCCCACATGCTGGCCGGGTTGCCATCGTCCGTGCTGCTGGTCATGCACCATGAGGTCACACCAGCGGAAAAGGTCACGCAGGTTAAACTCCCAAGGCCCACCTCGCTGACCCCAAAGGCCGTCCACCATGGTGTCCTGGTAAAGCTGTTAAAAAAAAAACCGAGACGACTTTATGTGGGTACTGCCGTGGTCAGGGCATGCAAAAGCTTCAAATTCCAACAAATCCACCAATTTCAGTCTTGGTTTGGTGGAATCCATGTCTACTACGTGCACTCGTCCCTCTTCAATATGACGAACAGGTAATCAGCGTCACTGTACTTGTGGACAATTTGGAGGGTTCGGATTCTCAGGGGATCAGTTACAATGAAATTCATCTCCATCCTTTTTCTTCAAGACGAAAGTTACAAGAGCATTTTGTGATCCAGGTTACTATAATTTGACAACCGTTGCCTGACACCCATGCAGGCTGAAATTTCCACCCCCCAAAAATCTAATCAATAAACTCCATGGAAACATGCCGTTCACATGCATTGCAAAGACAGAAGGCTCATTTTGATCCATCAACATGGATCTGTTCTTCAATAATGACAAGCTTTGTCTTGCATCTCTCTCGGGGAAAGCTGAGCGAAACCCTTACAATTCCTCTACAATCCCAATCTTTGCATATGTATTCCAGTATTCTGCACTGACATAAAAGTCGACTCTTGCAATGTATGACTTGTTTTGTCAGATTATATCCAAACTTTTACCTGCTTGTTGAATGCCACCATCTTTTCCAAAACCTGCGAGCTCATCATGGGATACATAGTGTGTGCTATGAAAAGCAAATCTCCTGAAGTCAGGGGCTCAACGTACACCTAAATAAATAAATGAGGAAAGTGACAAGTTTTGAAAAAAAAAGGCAGGTGCATTTTTTTAAAAAGGCAGGTGTGTGCACTGCTGCTGACCAGCTGGCATAAGATCCGTGCACCTATTTTTACAGTTGAGAAAAGCCTAATATTAAAAATCACAGCACCAAAAATAAAGAAAATCCCATCAAAAATCTTTAATTTAATCAATGTCAGCTGTTTTTGTAACAAGGAAAATTCCCTAGTAGAATCTTTTAATTATTAACTTGCCTGTGTGAATCGGTTGAGGAAGGAACGTGGCAGTCCCTTCCGGCCTCCGCCTTGTTTCAAGGGGTTCTGGCAGGCAAAAAGTCGCGTCCTCTCGTGCTGAATGTGGAAGGTTCGGCCCAGCTCTGGAACGTACACCTCCGCCCGGTGGTCCAGACAAGCATTGAGGCCTTCTAGGACGGATTGCGAGGCAAGGTTTAACTGTCAAAAAAAGAAGCCAGCAGTTAATATCTGCCCAGTCAAATGATCCCAGAGGTAATTGCACGGCTTGAGGCTGTTTGAAGATGTACTTTGCGTCAGGAGATGTTAATTTTTAATACAGGTGGGACTCTTGGTGGGAATGTTTAAGATGTCTACGCTAGTGAGCAGGTCAGGGGTTCCAGTCCCACCCTAATAATCTGTGAATTTTTTCGAAAGCTCTCCGACAAACACAGAGCGGACAGTGTTCTGCATACACATCTGTGAAAAGGGCAAAACCCATTATACAAAATGAACTTCAGGCTGGACAAGATTTCATGGAAATCAAACTAAATCTAGCCATAGTGTTGGGCCAGCATACCTCATCCAGGACAATCCAGTGGCCTCCTTGCAGGGCTCTGAGCAGCGGTCCGTCCCGCCAGGCAAACTGACCACCTGCACCTCCCTCCACAGGCAAGTCAGCACCGAACAAGTCGGTCACATCCTGAAACAGCCACAACAACAAAAGCATAAGTGCCAGTATGAACAGGCAATATTCATGAGGCTGTTAGCCGGTCTGTCACTGAACTGCTCCATGCTGTCGAGGGGTTTGGAAATACAGCAGAGTACAGAAGACCACATTCAGGATAAGCAACTCTGTACCATTTCAGTCGAAAAATGGAAATAACAAATTTGGTGAAATGCATTCCTCTCACCCAAAGACAATGTGTACATTCAGTTGAGAGTTGGACAATTTGCTCAGGTGCATTCCATTCATAGGAAATATATTTGTGCGCATTTAACTGAAAAAAATCAAGCCATGTGGGTGGAAATAACAACGGTGTGTAAGGAAGCCAATGGCTAGCATCCATGGCTGGCGGCAATGGCAAGCAGCTGAAATCACGAAATAACGCTATAGAGGGTTTGCATGGCCGTCATCTTGCAGGTCAGCGATTTTTGTTCCACAGGGTATGCACAAGGTAGGTTTGTGGAGCAAAAGAACTGCCCAGCAAGATGGCTACCATGCAAAGCCTCTATGGCCAGTTGATTCGTGCACAGACTTAGGCCCATGAAAATTCTTCAGCGGAATTCCCTATTACGAGAGTATTGCAAATATATTTGTGCACATTCCGTGAAAAAGTGGTCACACTCAATTCACATCCTTTCCATGCATAAACACCTAAGCAAAAAGCAACAGGTCCTTACATGAATGCGAAGAAACCGTCAAACATGCTCGACCCACTTACAGTCTGCTCCGAGAGGTTAATCCTGACCAGCTCGTGCCCAGAGGCCTTGGCAATTGCAGACACCAGACTGGTCTTCCCAACGCCAGGAGAGCCTTCTAGCAGGATGGCTCGTGGGAGCTGCAGGGCCCGTAGGACCCTTTGAGCATTCAGCGCAGTGGTCGGTGCATTCAGGGCATAGTGGTCTTGGGCCAAGGTACTCAATAACGGACCTTTCAAGCAAAGGAATAAAATCAACAACGAAAAAGGTTACTTTGTGGTTCCATCCTTCGCCCTTATACTAATTAAGCACTTGTAAGCATTTGTACAACTTTTGCAAAATACTGTAAATTCAAATTTTGACACTCTGTCACATGACAGTATTTCTATGACGAGGGCCAGGTCACATGATAGTATTTCTATGACGAGGGCCAGGTCACATGATAGTATTTCTATGACGAGGGCCAGGTCACATGATAGTATTTCTATGACGAGGGCCAGCCAAGTCAAGTACAACATAAGACAACAACCTTCAGGTCGTATTCACACCAAGAATTTTTTGCTTTTACTTGTTGAAATCCATACTCCTGTTCTTAGGCATTTTTCTGTTGTTGAATTCAATCCATTTACAAAGACATAGCAGCGTTTCCTTCACACCTCTTGGGATGTAAAATGGTTCAATTCCAAAGAGCCCATCCCTGGAATCGACCACCTTGACGGACGGCGACCCTGTGGCCTTCGAGGTCACCGTCAGCGAGGTCAGGTCAATGTCTTGGCCGACTAGCCGCCAGATCTGGTCCCGGAGGAAGTTGAGACTGAGATGCCTGGCCTGGTGGGGTGGTAGGGAGGCGCTGCTGGTCGTCCCTGTGTGGAATTGGAGACGAAAGGGGCAAATATCTCGAGACCTGCAATCCCCAAACAATTCTACTGTCTGTCATAGGATGAAAATTTTCTCACGCCAATGTATTACAGATGTAGTGCCTTTCTGGAGAAGTTGATATCAGCGTGGTACTGCAACAAGTAAAATATATATTCTATGCCCACCAAAAATTCAAAGCAGAGATGGACAATCACAAACTGCTACTCGAAAACCAAATTAAGCTATCACAGGTCGAAGTTTTTGTCTAATGTGCAATTTAAGTCTCTGTCTTTCCTGTCTAAAAAATTACCAGATCCAAATTCAAGCAGAATGCGTCGTTAATGGCAACTCTTCTGCCCTCCGGCTACAGGCAAAAATTGTCAATAACAATTTGCAAAATGGTTTTATATCCATGCAATTCCATTGTTTTAGATAAGGTAATGTTAACAACCGTGCCAGAATTCAATCATTTGAGCTCTGCATCAGTAACGTCAGTGTCTTTCCGCAACCAGTCCCTGCTAAACAAATAATCCCGACAATCGTGCCTCGTGCTTTTACAGTTGCAAAACCATGGCATGACCAAATGTGAGCTGGCCGGTACCTGAGCCGAGGCCATCCAGGAACACCATACACGCTCCATGGACGTAGGCCAGCGCCGCATCCAGACAGTCCCTATCCCGGACAGAACCGTCGCAGCAGGAGTTGATGAAGCTGACCCAGGACAGGATGTCCCGAATGCTGACAGTGCATCTAAATTTACAACAAATGCAAAAATAATGACAGAGCACACACTGTCCGAAATGTTGAGTAACCGGTTCTTTTCAGGCCACATATGATCACAAAAGAGATTTGCACATGGAGTCTCCACAAATCCACAAAATAAAGACATTGGAGAGAGCACTCAAATCTTCTGATGGCATCCAATCCAATGGCAGAAAAATTCTGGAGTATACAGACAAGCATTGGTAATTTTGTAACTGTGACTGGATCTCACAAAATTTTGTTTCAGTTTGAACTAGAAAGAAAATCCCAAGCTTTTGTTTGGCTTTGATTGCATTCTAGAGTTGCACCGAACTATTAAAGTAGAATTAAGAGCGACTCAGATCGACCCAATTAAATTTGGGTTTCAGACAGACGAATTCAATACATACATTTGCATTGGGATCGGCTCATGAGAAGAGCGACGTCTGAAACAGTCGCTCGGATGTCATTCCGAGTGTCTCAGAGTGTCAATCTTCCACCTGCTGGCACACCTGGTCAGACCTTGAAATTTGCTTTTAATTTGGTTCGGTGCAACTCTGGAACACCTATCTGAAACAGGTGTCAGTCTGGCATTCTGATGATAGTGGTGCAACAGGTTACACGTTCCTGCTGACAGACACTGTGCAAAATTTTTCAAAGGCCTTGAACTCAAAACCATCTCCGGCGACTTGTGACCCACGATGGTGACACCCCTTAACGCACCTGTTGCCAGCTTCGCAGTTCTGGAACCAGGTGACAAATTCCATGATCGCGTTGCCCACCCCACTGGAGCCGTCCTCCTGGTTGCATAGCCACACCCCCTCCGCCAAGTTGTGCTCGATGATGTTGACCAGGTCCTGACGGTCGGTAGACTGCGGACACCAGATCTCGGTGAAACGGTTGCGGAGTGCCGGGGACAACTGCCAATCAGTACAGATCACGCATGTACTATCAATATTCATATCATTAATATTCATAGTGTTCCTTTCAAACCAATATCATGCGCCCAACAAGCAGAGTAATTCTTGGCTTAAATCCAGGGATACAAAGCACTTAATATGTCTAAATTGGGAAATTCACTTTTAACCCTCCAATTATTTGTTACTGATCATTAGAAAACAGCTAAAGGGTGTAGTATTTTCAAAGCTGCTGAGTTAAAAAAAAACAAATGCCTAAAGTTCCCAATAATAGTTTTCTACCTGATCCCAGTCTGACAGAAAACAAAAATATTACTTCACTTCCCAGGTAACATAAAATACAGATCCTGTTTTGGAAGAAAGATTTGACAAAAGTATCTCTCAATAACTCTCGTCCTTTCTCCTGTCAATCAAAGTTTGACGTTTCATCAAATTCTTGCAAATCTTGAATCAAATTTCTGGAGCAGCCAACCTCTTTCTTTCCGAAGTCGCCACCAGGGTTCATCGTGGCCACAACAAAGAATTGCTCCCGGGCCACTATCACATCGATGTCATCCGTTGTACTTTCGCCGCTCCCCCGCTCTGCAAGAAGCAGTGTGCGCTCAGGCTCCAGGACACTGTTGAGTCGCTCCAGGACCGAGTCGTCGGCCAGTGAGATTTCATCGATAAGGAAGCCGGCATCTTCGCGCATGGCTTGGACCAATGGGCCATCACACCACTCAAAGAGTTTCTGCTTGTCATCAGCCTGTAGCATGAAGAGCATAGTCAAAATCATACAAGCATTTGGTTATGGGCGAATCTACAGACTAAAATTTCCAAGGCATTGTTGCTAGAAACTTTCAACCTCCACAATCCTCCACTGTGCAAGAAACCAATGGAGCATTCTTCCGACAATTCCATGAATATCAAGCCTTCTGCAAAGCAGAAGTGGCCAGGCTCTACCTTCCTCGATCCAGCAGAATCCTCCCAAATTTCCCGACTGATTTTGAAGGTTTTCGTGAGGGTCACAGTTACCCACGTTTTTTTCTTACCTTTTCGCTGCTGTGTTGCCTGACGGGTCGCAGACCCCCTAAGAAGTCGGACGTCTCGGTGTGCAGGTGGCAGTTGACAGAGTACAGCTTCTGATTGGTCAGGGCAGAGTGCAGCTGACATACGGTGGTTTTGCCACAACTGTCGGCAGAAATTCGAGACACCGTGGTTGACATTGGGATGCATGGACAATGGCCCCTCATCAAACATACCTAAGCCAATAGGCCAGTGAATAAACTTGCTCGGTTCAACTTCACCTAGCATTATCAGCATAATTCAAGGTTCCTCCATTTACAAACAAATTTCAAAGGTTTCAAAACGATTCAATAGGGGCCATTCATACTAATGCGCCTCCAAGAGTTTGCAAGACACTGGCCAATCACAATGCAAGAAATCTATCAACCCTTTCCAAACGTGCACTGGGTCAACAGATTTCAAGCATTTTGATTGGCCAACGCGTTGCAAATTCTTGGAGGTACACTATTGTGAAGCGCCCGTATTGTCATTGTCAGTAATACCAGGTTTAAAATCAATCACCTCACTTTCATCCGGGGCTCTACAGGCAATTAACGTCTGTGGTGTTTTTCAAACTCTATCAAACGTTCTCCTCCAACCTAGTGTTTCTCTGAATTTTACACAACAAAGAGGACTTACCCAGTCTCTCCAACTAAAAGGACCGGCTCTTGGAACTTGAGTGCCTGTCCCACCAGCACAGCCAGCCGTCTCATCCCAAAGGTCCACACCACATGACTGAAACCCTCCGGGGCTGGCCCCTGGAGAATCCTCTCCAGGATCTCCCTGGTGACGGGCGAGGTCTCGGGGGTGAGGCTGAAGAGACGGGCAGGGTCAATTTTGCAGCGGACATGCTTCTCCAGGACCTCTTTGATGAGGGACTGCTCCTCGGGACGGCGGACACGGCCAGCTAACAACAGGAATCCTACAAAAAAAAAAACACAGAAGCCACATCACAGTGCAAGAAGCTTTCTTGACACAGTCCAGCATTTAAAGAGTTGGGCAAACTGACTGAAAGCTAGAATGTCTCTTACAGAGGACCCAAGACCACTTTATCTGGGCCAATTTCACAGAGCTGCTTAAGCACAAACTTTGCTTAAGCGCAAAAACCTTGCTTAAAAATCAAAGGTAACCAGCTCAAAATCTATATGATTGTCATGGTAACCAAAAGACAGGTGAATACAATTCCAAAACAATATACATAACATGGAGTTTGGGCTGGTAACCTGATTTGTCTAGCAAGGCTTTTTCAATTTTAAGCAAATTTTGTGCTTAAGCAGCCCTATGAAATTGGCCCCTGTTTAAAAGTCAAGTTTTGAGGGGTTTGGATTTCCCTGAAATATCCAAGCTAAACTCCTATCCTTTTAATGGTTTTAACGAATCAAGGTGGGGACTGGTTCAGAGTCTACACTTCTACCACCAGAATTTCTTTGATGTCCTCTTAACAAACAAGGAAAGTGTAGAAATCAGCATTTGAAACAATGCCTTTTGTTGAAGTCTTTACCATGAAATCAAAGGTGATTGTAGTTTATGGGTGTCCTCCACAAATAGATGAAATAATGAATAATAGGATTTTGTAATGCCATAGAAGGAGACAGAATGACATCTGAGAAGCAGGAGCCTTACCGTCATCAGCGATGTGCTGGTCCCAGTCGTACAGCGTTCCCTGGCCCTGGCTTGCCCGTCGGTAACGCTCCGCCCAGCGAAACAAGTCCCGCAGCGTGATGAAGCCCTGCTTGCCCGAAAACACCCCCGAGCCCTTGCGCCGAGTCTGCCCAAACACACGACAAAATAAACAAGGCTTGTACACTGCTGCTTGTGCATACAGAACTGAGCTTTCTGGTACTGTTAATGATTGTGCTGTTGAACAGTTGAAGTTACCGATGTTTTTTAGGGATAAGGGATAGAAACTTGTGAGAGACTTTCAACCTTACTAAACAGTGAGCTGCACTTCCTAGGGACAACCATTTGGCCTGTTCTTGTCACCACACCCCATGGAAGATTTCTGGCAGGCGGCAATTTGAGTGGAATCGCTTCTAACATGAAGTTAGTGGGTGTCTTTAGGTGGTCAGGTTATTGTCTTGTACTCCTGATTGGGAGACAGCTCCTAATCAGGAGGGTCTGGGATTGTCTCGGTTGGCCATCTGTGATTTGGGTAAGAAACCACTGCTTGGAAGTAACAGGGTTGCCTCAGTGATCACCGATCTCTTTGACCTTTTCCAATAACCACAAGAAATAAGACAAAAACGACAGGCCATCTAGACAACCTGGAGATCCAGCATGACGGACACCATCTTCTTGCAGTAGGAGAGGGGAATGGCGCAGCGCTGGTGCAGAATGGTCTCCAGTTCTTTGCTGGGGATCTCGTCAAAGTGAAGCTCCACAAAACGGTTCCTGAAGGCCCTCGACAACACCTGCAGAAATCAGGGGGGGTGAATGGCAACTTAAAATTAAAGCTGAAAACAGCTAGCAAAAAGCGGAAATGTAGGGGGTTCTCATACTTTTGTACAGACCAGGTGTAAAAAAAAGCTGAAATTCAGGGTCAACAACTAAACAAAAAAGCTGAAATCATCTAAAAAGCTGAATTCTCACACCCCTGAGAAACTGTCAAAAACACCGGAAGTGGCAAGTATTCAATCTTCCTCTTTAACAAAATCATCTGAATACTCTGAGCCAACCTGACTACATGGGAGCAATTTTGATAAAGTATCTTGCTTCGGGACACAAACAACCCAGTCCCATCTGCTGGAAAAAATGGCACTTTTCAAGCCTAAACTGTTCTTTTCCTGAAAAAATAAATTGGTTTTTCCCAAACGTACCTTTCGTCCTCCGTACTGGCCTGGCGGATTCTGAGTTGCAAACAACATGAATCGTGGATGAGCCGAGATCATCTCCTGTGTCTCTGGAATGTACAGCTCGCGATTGTCGTCAAGTAACTACAAACAAACATCAGACGCCAGTTTTTACACTGCACTCAACTCATATATTTATCAGATTTTTTTTCTTGGAAAGCTGAGTTGTCAGAGAGTAGAATCGATATGTTCAGACCTACCCTATTCAGAGCTTCTAACACATCACTGGGAGCAAGGTTGAGCTCGTCCAGGATGATCCAGTGGCCTTTTCTCATGGCATCAACCAGTACACCTACAAAATTAAACCAACCCTGAAGTTATGTTCATAGTCAAATCTACTTTATCTTCAGAATCCTTGGTAGGACAAGTTAAGATGAATTGCTGGGAGGCATCACCAACTGGAATGTCGTAAGACGTGTAATGCTTTCAGAGGTTCTCAGCAGACATCTCTTCAGTAAATAAACTTGACGAGAACTTTTTTCTCCATCTGTGCCTCCGTAAAAAATTGACACTGACTCTGTACAGAACAGATAAATCAGGGGGGAAGACAAGCCACAAGTCATACCTTCTTTGAAAACCAGTTTGCCCATTTCGTCGGCGGCGTAGAAGCCCACGTACTCCTGCAGGTCCGTGTGTTCGTGGTTGTTGACTCTCACACAGTGGTTGCCGGTTGCCAGGGCCAAGTACTGGATCAGGCTGGTCTTGCCCACGGAAGTCTCACCTTGGAGAAGGACTGGAAGGGTCCTGCAAGGGAAATGACAACAGCGGAAGAAACATCAAAGCGACCTCTATCACAGGACCACAAAAGCTCTCACTCTCATGTCCGGGTTGGGGTAACAATGGCATATATTTGTACGGAAAAGGTGTATTTTAATGATAAATACTAACAAAAAGCACACACTCAGCAGCACCCCTGCTCAGGGTACTGCTTCACTTTTAATTATCCCAGTTCGTCAGGAAAAGAGGCACGTGTGGACAGCTCACATCAAGCATCTACACATTTAACTCCTGAGCGAAGAGTCAAGTAGGGGTAACGTAACCTGTCCAAGGTTATGACAAGTAACCAGCTTGACGGATTCGGGCTCCCAACCCTTTGATTGCTTGGCAACTCACCCAGCAGACACGATCCTGGACAGATCCCTCAGATTGGCTCGCACCGAGGGAGTTATCACGTAGCCCTTCTGTCTCTGGGGCTCCCGGTCACCTGTCGCAATCCAGTACCCTTCCACTTTAACGTGGCTCCCGGTGGCCGGCGGCGGGATGGGCTGGCCCAGGACGCCCTTGACGTTGGCCCGGCCAATTAGCTTCTTGCAGACAAGCTGCTCCACCAATGGGTGGGAGGCGCGGTCAAGCTGGGTCAGAAAGCTCAGACAGAAGCTCTGCGGATCAATAGAAGTAAGATGTCAAACGATAACAACTCCTTAAGATTTACCACCATCTGAGAAACACATTTGTGGAATCGATACTGTGTTGGAGCCGTTCTGAAAAGCTTTGGACGTACTCTAAACTGACGCGTCAGAACAAAAGTAGATTCAGGGGGGAAATTTAAAGGCGGGTAGGACATCTTGTAATGATCTGGACCTGATAGCTACCTCATACAATGACCTCATGACGCTTCCACAGGGGTTGGCAGAGGCATAACGCAGTGCCCTACACAAGGTGCGTAAGCTGCCAAAAAAGTACCAGTGAAACAAATTTATAGAAGCAGCAATGCAAGGGTGATGGAAACGGTGATGAGGATGATGCAAGCCAGTTACAATTCGATACATCTTTCATCGTAGACTCCAAATCCCAGTTGCCTATTGACTCATCTTAGTAACCCTTATCGTCGATGCAATTGGTGGTACCCCAAACGGAATTCTGCAAAAAAACCTAATGACAATCCCCCCCCCATTTAAACTGTACATTTCTGAATCTGCATGCATTACGCGACAAGCAAATGAATAAGTTGAACAGTCAGTATATCTAATCGTCAGTTTCAACTTTTCCAGAAAATTCATTTGTACCTGTAGTGTGGTCGGTGCCCGGTCCCATCGGCAAGTTTCATGTCGGCTTCCTTGCGCACAGCCAGGTAAAACCTGAAACAATCACGCACAGAAAATGCAACAAAAATCACAAGCTTTGAACAGTCACTTCACCAGAACTTTACCTTCTTTCTCAACTGGGACACTGTCGCATAAACACTCACTGTACTATTCCATCCAGCTTGTCCGCTGGTAGAGCAAGGCCGCGGAGATAGTTGCTGACCAAAATCTTCAAGTCTTGGGTCTCCTCGAGCTCATCGACGAAGAATTCGGTGAACCTGTCCAAAGAGAAGAAGCGTGATCCGTTGTCTTCGTGTGTGTGACGCTGTAGGTTCGAGTTCCACCCGTGTGAATAAGCGGAATAGAATTGTTCATGTTTACGTCAAGAGGTAGGGATCGTCCACCTTACCTGTTTCTGATGCCGGGAGGGAGTTCTTTTTTGCCGACGTCGGTGGCAGGGTTCATGCAAGCGAACAGCCTGAAGTCTTTGTGACGAAGAATTGGCTCCGAGTCACTGCGAGACGATAACGAGCATGGAATTACTCCGTAAATTTGTTTTCAGGTATATACGATAATCTGCAGCCTAGGATACATCGACCTGAAACAACTCGATGATACGCAAGAAGGGGCTAATAGTTTGCTTTCATCGTTTCCAGACTTGAAGTCTGGTCAAGGCAAGTCCATAAATCATCCAATCACGGGCTATCAGAGGCCATGCGTGGCAGCCATTTCTGCAGAAAGATCCTTAGTTCCAGAGGATGCACACAAGACCATTTATGCCATCTCTCCCTCCGCAACAAAAGCAGTTAGCGGAAAAGGCTGCCATGAACAGCCTCTCTAGTCAAAAAGATATCCCTTTGTCATTGTCCATCCACTGTAACTTGTCAAAAAAAATGACCTGTTATTTGACCTGCGACTGACTCACAACGGACTCCTGAGGAACCAACTTTCACAAGTCTTGGTCAAAGCTCCCATTGTATGTTTTTTTTCAACCAATGCTGGCTCACCCCCGTTCTAGCAAGGTGACTGTTCCCTCTGTGCTCTCCAGTAGACCGCTCAAGCATTCCAGCGTCTCGGCTGTGGCCAGGTTGATCTCGTCCAGAAGCACCCAGTCCCCGTTGCGGACTGCCTGCACCAGCGTGCCCTGCGCATAACCCGACAAGAACGTGCCTGGTCATTAATGCCATTAACGAGTGATCTGCGACCTTCACCAGTCAATTCAGGATAACTTAGGTAGTGCCTTAGTTTTGTCTCGGAAAAACTAAAGACTTTGCAAGGATGTCTTCCGGGGACAGAAGCACTTTTTACTAGAGGGGAAAGTTTCCAGGGGGGCAAAGCATTCATCAGCTAAACAAGATAAACAATGGCAGGAGGGGGTCAATTTTGAGGGTTTTTTCTTAAGCCAATTAGTTATTGACATCCCATTTTATCTTTTTTTTCTTTCCGTTTCTCCCCCCCCTCACCTTTTTTATCTTTCAGTTTTCTTCTGGGGAGGGAAGAAAGTGTGCCCCCTTGCCACCGCCACACTGCCCAAAGGTTGTTATATCACACGATTCAGTAAGGGTGCAATTCACTTGGAATTTCGTCACGTGATCGAGTCAAAAAACAGTGCAGGCCTGAGTTGCAATATCGCCAACTCCATGGAAAGCTGAATCAACCTGACTCACCTCTACAAAGGAGAAGGCCAGGGCGTTTTCCGAGTGCTGCAGCTGCGTCTGAAGGAGCTGGATCTTCTCCCCGATGGATCGCCATTGGCATCTCAGGGTGGGGCTCTGCTTCTCAGATCCGCTCTCAGCTTCCTCTGCGCACGAAACAAAAAGAAGATTTCACTTGAATTCTTGTCGGACATGATGGCCCTTTTCCCATTCCGGTGGTTGAAATGATGGCATTTGCCACGGCACCTGATGTAAGTTTTTCCCATATCTCCATAATCTCAGGTTACAATTTCATTTTGTTTTGGCAAAAAAATGGGGAACCAGAAAACCTTTCATAGATCAAGAAACTCTTAATTCTTGAGCCAAATGTTATGTAGTGGTCAATTTGTAAGATCTGCAAGATTTTAAAGACAAGTCAACATCAATAAAGTTCTCCCTTTACCACTGCAAAACAAAGGTAAACGACTGGTGATGGGCGTGAACTACCTCTGCAACTCTGAAGCCTATTCATTTTTACCTCCTTTTATAAGGTACATCAGCTACCCCAAACCCCAGTGGCTTACAAAAACTCGACCTACCGTCTCGATCGTCTTTCTCAAATCTCTTGACGGCCGCCTGGTGGCAGTGGCTCATTAGCTTCAGCAGGTCCGGCCAGTGCCGGGAGGCAAAGCACTCCTGCAGGTGCATCAGGAACTTCACGTTCTGCTTGCGGGAGAAGGTGCTGACGAAGAGGGTCTCAAAGTTCTCCCGGACGGGTGCCATGAGCTGCCTGAAGTCCACTGGTTTGAACCTTACGAGGCAAAAACGACGTCAGCCATGAATGTCAATGAAGCCTAAAATGCTCTGAATCCTAAACTGAAATCCAGTGCTACATTTCATTTCCTGTCAGGTAAATGTTAATTTGGATTTTTGACATTTTGTCTTTCACTGATGTTTTTTTGCCTCTTTGTCAAACTGACCGGCCAATCCTGGCAAGGTCAGTGGTGGAATGATGAAGAGGTCTGGACTAGTAGGCAGGTAGTCAAGCCCTAGACAAAACTCAAATACAGTGTTTCTAAGCGTAAATCTTTGGAAGGGCAAAAACACCAAATATGATATTAACGCCACATTCTTTGCATATAAATTTTTTACGGGAAATCAAGTGCAATGCAAAGAAGTAATAGCAAGGTTCTACCTTCTTCAATATCTCAATATCCTCTTCCCTTTACTGTGGAAAAGCGAATGAAATTCATCTGAAATTCGCACTTGCGAAAGAAAGCTTAAAAAAGTTACCCTCCCAAGAGGTCTGTGCTATCGCTCTGCTGGTTCATGTTGATGACCTTTAACTTCTGACCCGTCAAGTCAGCCAGGTACTGCACGCAGGAGGTCTTGCCCGTCCCTGTCTCGCCCACCAAGAGCACCGGTTCATTGTTGTTGATGCAAAGGGCTATTCGCTCCAGCAGGATGCTGGCCGGTCTCGTGAAGGCAAAGTTGGAGTGCAGGGACCTGTGGAGTTATTTTTTAATAACTGTGGTTAAAAAGCCAGTTATCTACGTTTAATCTGCCGCTAATTTGCCCTGTAAGAGCAACTTTCGCTCAAGTCAACCACTATAATGTACTAGTCATTTTTGCCACCACCAAATGGAAATATGTTGGCAAAACTTCTAAATGCAAATATTTTATGCCTGTCGAAATCTTCTTCCAAAAGCCACAATATGGAAAGGGATGTTTTCGTGGAAGTTGCGGGATGTCATTTCATTATTCTTGAAACAAGTGTAAATAGCCGTGAAATGAGAGGCTGTATGCTGGCAAACTGTAAAAGTGCCCTTCTTTGAAAGCGCCGCAATCGCCAAACCCTTGGCCCATTTTACTCTGTCTCGAATCTGGTGGCTGGCCCTTTGGACATTTTCAATTTTCAACCGGAAGCTGTAATCAACATTAACGTCTCAAAGAAGCTGTTCCGCATAAGCCAGAATGAAAATGAGTAGTTTTGAAGACTCAAAGGACTGAGAGACCTTTTAATCGCGGGGATTTCTGCCTCCTTCCTCGATAGCCTGGCTCTTCCTACAGTGACGCAGTCCTTCTGTATGTCGATGTCGGGCTTGTAGCTGTGGCAGAAGAAGTTGCACTTCTCCAGGCTGAGGCTCAGCCTGACGCCCACCGCCTCAGCCACGTTGGATCTGGTCCGGGGCTTGGGCAAGGCCGCGCAGAAGCAGTCCATGGCCTGGGGATACAAGAGGAATTTCTCTAGTAACCAACACCCTGATTGTTTTTATCCTCACGATAAATAATAGCTCAGGGAGTTTTGTGGTTTGAAAATTCAGTGAATTTGAAAATCTAGTTTTCAAAAGAGATCCATTCCTAGCTTTCCACATCTGTGACTCGACCCGAGTCAACATAGGTTCAATTTCTACCCAGGCTGACTTGCATATCTAGTTTTCATTCCATGACTGAGCCTATGGATAAACACTGCCTGGAATATATAATCTGTGGTTTTCCTCAGGCCTCTTGAACTAAAATGTCCAGTTTATCTTTCTCCCTCGTTTGCTTTCTGCAGGCTTTTGAGCCACAAAGGACTCGCGTCTACTACTGAGAATCCTTTCTTTGGTTTAACTGCCAGAAATAAGTTGAGCTAATAAAAAAGTTACATAATATTCTTAAGATAAGAGCCTTTTCTATGGAGGGTTTGCATGGCTGCCATCTTGCAGACCAGTACTTTTGTTCCACAGGGTATGCACAATGGAGGCTAGATACCTACCACGCAAAGCCTCTACAGAGTACTGAAGTGAATACATCACAGGCACAATTATGTGTGTAAAAGGCACTGCGCGAGAACCAGCACGTGAACCAACACGTGTATGTACCCCATTCGTTTGCACTGCACTTTCTGGTTCAAATGACATGACACCTTGGTACTCTAGAGTGGCCAACGTCAACTATGAGCCACCGTCAGTTTAGTGTGTTTCTAGAATAAGTACTTGATACCAACGTGACTGTACCTCTAAGAAGACGCTGTTGGCTAGGTTGGACTGGGGAGTGTCGAATCTAGTGGCTATGCGGCCACACCACTTCAGCAAGTCCCTGATGGAGAAAAACAACAGCTTATTAGGAGTTAAAAGGCATGCTGTGGCAAATCTCAGTTGATTTGCAACTGCATGATGTTCGGTAGGTTTTGTGCACAAAATATTGAGAGCCAAGGATGATTTTCGATACAGCCGAATGTTTGGTATAGCGGTGTTCAGTATAGAGACGTTCCGCTGTACAAGTGAAAATTGCTGAAAATTGTCTTTTACCGGGACCCTTCGGAAGTGAGTATTCATTGTCATTTGCTGTAATTTAAAATCGCAAAATATAGGATCAATTTGATAAGTACAAAGTTACACAAATCACAACACCACTTTGATAATCAATGTCATGTCACTTGTTTACAGTGTGTTTGTTATCAGACTGTAAAAACAAATTAAGGTTTGTATGATTGAAACACAGCACAAGAAGGAAGGTTCCTTCAGCACTGGTGTTTATAGGTTTCCTGCAATAGTCGGTAGTTTCCAATAACATGAGTGGGTTATTTTATTCATGAATATTCAAACATTTAATCAATCAACTAAACACTTCTAAGAATGTAAACTCTGTTGGCACACAAACGAATTCCAATTCTTGACCAGGCATACCTTAAATAACACTTCACACAAAATCGCCTGAGGTGCATTCGACTACGCTCAAAAATGAATGTCAACATATACTAAACCAGAGCAATATCGGGAAATTGAATGCTGACTCCATACAACCGAATGCACCCTCCTTGAAAAAGAATTTGTATGTGTTAAATAGAAACAGGGATTTGAATGTTCGTTCTGTTTCGCTCGAAAACAAATGCTGCCATTACTAATTCATTTACACATTTTCCGAAATTGGCCAGGAAAACCTGTACTAAAATAGGTGAGGTGTGAAATAATAAACAATTGGTCATCGACACTTCAGTAAATTCCACTGACAGAGATGCTTGGACTGACAACTGGACACTGAGGTGTGAAATTATAAACAATTGGTCATCAACACTTCAGTAAATTCCACTGACAGAGATGCTTGGACTGACAACTGGACACTGACAACTCAGTCAACAAACTGAGTGTCTGCTTGGCTTTCTGACAAAGAGCATGCAAGCTCTGCAAAAGTTTCACTATTATAATTTTCTTTGCAAAAACCTGATTGATACAAAGATGCCAATGTGAAAAAAGGGATAAAATTTAAATAATTTTAGCTTAAAAGTAAAAGAAACATCTGTTTCGAAAATTACTTTGTGGCGAAACAAAACAAAGCTCCTTTGTTTTTTTTTGTTTCAAATTGTCTTTTAAGAAAAATTCTTGTCTACCTTGTAGATATGAGCCGTCCCAGATGACCTGTGACCTCTGCAGGGGTCACAACAGAACCGTGCTGTTCAACTGGGCCACTCTTGGCTTCAGTCTCTTGGCCGTCGTCATGGTTGCCAGACGATAGCATGATGAATATATCTAGGAGCTTGTCCACAACAGAGGTCAGGTTGGGATAAAGGGTCGCAACCACCTGGGCGTAAAAAGTCAACGAATGGGTTGGAATGTGGGAAATCAATGGGGTTTATGACACGGACGTGTATAATAAAATCTGGACTCGCAATGCCCTTAATCAGCTTATAGAGATAATTGAATCCACTCGCGGCCATTTTACCGAGCCGAATACAAAGCTTTCCTGGCAATGCCCGCCTTTGTTCTTCCTGACGTCAATAGAAGGGAGCCTACCCACGCCTTTGTATTCGGCTCGGTAAAATGGCCGCTGGTTGGCTTCTTTTTCATACAAAGGCGTTGCAAGTCCAGGTTTTTTATATACGTCTGTGGTTTATGAGTGCACCCAATCTGACAAAATGGGTCCTTCATTCAAACGAATTTGCATTATGTAAATTGATAGGAACACACTCAACATTTATCGTCGGCGTAATGCCCATTTTCACCAGGCTGCCCAATCAAGTAATACACGAAAACGCAACCCATCCCTGAATAACTTGGGATTCCTCAAAACTTTTGAGAGAAATAGGCAGGGGGTTGTCAGGCACACCCTCCAAAGTACCTCCTGAAGCTCCTCCCTCGAAAGGGGCTGGACGTTGACCTTCGTCCACATCCGGTCCAGCAGTGCAGCGTGGGATGCATGCTGCCTGAAGAAACCGCCGCTGCCAGCCGTCAAGCGCTGTGTGGCAAAGAGCTGGAATCCTGGGGCCGCCCGGACCACGTCACCGTGCCCAGGCAGAGAGAGGGAACCGGCTTCAAGCAAGGGCACCAGTACGGAGATGACGTCCATCGGTGCGTAGTCGATGTCTTCGAGTATGATCCAGTGTCCACCGGTAACAGCCTACGAAAAGAGTAACAATACCAAACCCCCAAAAAACAAAACCAAGTCTTGAGCTATTCAGAAACATTCCCTTGCAGTTCATCATGGTGACCTGTGACTGAAATCAGAGGGTTCGGTCTCTAAAACAAGCAAGGGCATCCGGGAACAAAGTCGGGCCGTGCTGATAGTCCAGACCTCGCACGTGGGTCGGAATGACCTCAGGCACGCTTCTTTTTGGGCTTGTGCTATAGGCATCCTGGACTGGCTCAATGAGAAGGAACTTGGAATGGACTCAACTTTAACAATGTGGGATAACGCAAAGCCTTTTGTGCATGATCAGATCAGCCTAAGGGATCAAAGGAGCTTAGCCCCTTGACGATGCAAATTTCTTCCCGAAAGCCGACTCCAAGAATTCCAGCCTCGCTTGGCCATGAAGGCCACCTGCCAAACCGTAAATTCTCAGTTTGTGGCCCTGCGTGCTCTGCATGCTTTGAATTACAAAGTGAAAAGGCTGATTGTTCGGTGGCATGCGGCTCTACTCACCCTTCCACATTCCCGTTGCCTCTTTTCAAAGTGAGGACTATTGTGCTAGTGATTACGATGCTAATTCGATCTTTTCATTTCTGGGCTACGCACAAAGACCAATTACCATATATACAAGAGCCAGGGTCTGCCTTCTTTCACCGTGTTCGCTCGAGCGTGGGCCGAGAATAATAGCTGAAAAGCGGGCGGAGGATCTCAATTTTTAGGGCGTGTCTAGCCGCCTCCCGGCGCGAAGGGGTTAAGGGTAATGCACAATGGTACAAACTGTAGAAACAGAATAAGACTTCACTGGTAAGACTTGACATACCTGTGTTAGAGCTCCTGGCTGCCAGACAAATTCTCCCGGGATATCCGTGCAGCGGTAAGTACCAATCAAAGCCTGAACGCAAGATGTGAAAATAGAGTTTCATCGCTACGGTCATTTTTGGCACACTTTCTCAATGGAACCAGTGTATGACCACACTGTTTGGGACATACACATGGCCATGTGTCAACTCGTCACTTGCATTTGATGTGTCTTCCAATACAGAGCTACCATTTCAATCCAGGAGCAAAGTAATAACTAAGCATATTGCTGCATTTGGCTTATTAGGAGTTAAAAGGGCATTTGTAAACCTTGGATGTTTGTCATAAATGTCACATGAAACAAGTGCAAGAAAAATGCATCTTCAGATCCAATTTACAATCCACACACTTCTGTGAGGGAGTGGCTTGGAAACAAGCTCCTGTGAGCTGTCCAAAACAGGGCTTTGAAGCCATCACTTTTGAGCGCTTTGAATTTTCCTCAATTTCATAGTCAGCATCTGGAATCAAGAGCAGTCTGTCTGCATCATTGGAACCATCTCCCTACCTTGCTGTCTGTCTGATCGCCCAGCTGCACCTTCAATAGGTGGGGTACCTTCTGCCGGCCCGTCACCTGGGCCAAGTGGTCTACGAGGGCACTCTTCCCACAGCCCACGGCGCCCTCTAGTAGCACGGCAGTGCCGGACGATACGGCCAGGGCCAGGCAGTGGAGGTTGTGAGCTGTGGACGGGACCCCGACGAGCGTGTGGGCAGGATCCTGCAAAATTTTTGTGATTAAAAAATGATGAAAAGCTATGAGTTGGTCATTTGGACCTAACAGGTAGTTCTTGTACATTGGGTACAGAGAACACTTCATTGATTTTCATCTAAATGTGCACAAAATCTGGCATCTTGTGGGTACCTGGAATAGCAGCAATGACGCTCAAGTCTTTTCCTTTGTCATCACTGAGTGAGTACTTGTGCATTATGCACCCACATTCACCTTTGGCCATTCAAGTAGATTGCACTCATGTATGAGATGCTGGCCTAATTACTAGCTTATTGGCACATAGAGCAGAATACAAATTATTTTCACCAGAATAAGTATAAAAGTAAGTCAAATTTTGGCACTTGACACGGAGCAGCATATTTGTTCAAATGTCCAAGATCTCTCTCCACCTTTGTCACCATCAGGCAAGGCAGATCTACATTGTCCAAGGAATCCATAAGTCTAAAACAATTCCAAAAATATCACCTGTTTTTCACAGCTGGTCCTCGCTGGTAACAATATCCCACACACTGCAGCAACAGACGAGCTCAGATCAGACCCAATCACCTCGTGCATTGTGTGTGTCAGCTTCTGCTGTCGAGCGAGGTCAAACATCACCTCTGGATTCAAAAGAAGACTGGCGCGGCAGGTTGCCATGTCGACGTGTCTGGCCTCCTCGTGCTTGAGGGTTAAATGTCTCAAGTCTTCTGGAGTGAAATGGCTGCTCAATAGAGACCGAGTCTGTTGGTCTGCCATGTCAGTCAGAGCGGCTACTATGTGTACAGAATCCCTGAAAGCCGCAAGCAAGAAACATAGGAGTACCAACCCTGAACGGTCCTGATAATTTCTGCTAAGAACCAAACTTGAGCTATTTCAACTCCAGCAACAAGCCTTGTACAAAGTCACAGTTCCATGGCTCTGGAGCACTGAATCACGAACAATCCAACAAAACCAATCCTGGGATTGTAGTAGATTTGGCCTGACAGATTTTCTGTTCAGGGTTTCTTCTGGCACACTGCTCAAAATATTAGAATCAAACAATCGCCATGCATTAAGATTGTTTGTTTAATACTCAAGATCAGAAAAAAGCCAACAGAAGTTACCCACTGCATGATATTTAGGGAGGGAGGTCTTCGTAAATTTTGTAACAAGACCCCTAGACGATGGAGGGCACAGAAACAGATTTTGCAAAAGAGGTCCATCTGGAACTCTGTGCAAGACTCCTGAGCGAAGTCAACAGCAGAGTACTATCTTACCATCTGACATCCAGGTCCTCATGCTCAACCAACTTCATCACAGGACTCCAGTCCCAAAGGTCAACAAATGCCTCTCTGGAAAACCGGAGAAATCTGTGGCAGGTGGCCAGGACATCTGTCAGGGTTGGTGGTGGGATAGATACCTCTGGCTTGTGCTTTTGTTTCTGGGAACCACAATTCAAATGTCAATAAATTACCAATAAATCTATTTGTGACTTGCTCTGACACACTGAGGGTCATGTAAACAAGTATCATGTTTTAAAGAAGAACTGATGGGGTCACATTCATTTGTTAGACACATCAAATTACAGTCATGCTACAATTTGTCTTTTGTTGTATTTTTGGCTCATCTCTGCAAGTATCAACATTTCAAATGCTTTTGTGACTCAACTCAAGTTGTAGAAATACTGGACTTTTCATATTGAGACATTGTGTTGATAAAATGTCAACCAGTCCAAGTAAAAAGGCTTGGGTTTTCTTTTGACAAAGAGGATCGAAGAGAATCAGGGGCATACTGCCTGTGTTTTTGAGCAAGCCATCATGAAACGATTCATCTCTTTTCATCAACAAATGAAACTTGTTCCTGTGGGTTTGGGTCCACTTCACACGCACCTTAAATCACGTATAAGCCTGCTGAACAGGGGTAACAATATGACACCTTGTGCAGCACAATCAATGCAGAAGTGCATTTTACTTTCCAATTTACTGACAGGTGAGCACAAAGTATGAGCAAGCTAACCTTTTTCTTCTTCTCTTTCGGTGGAAGTTTCCCGCTAAGCAACCGCTCAAATACCGGTGGAGCAGTCTGTAGGTATTTCATCAAGAACCTGGTGGGCACAGTGTTATGGAAACCAAAGTCTGGGTTCCAGTTAATGTGCATGACCACTCATATTTCAACTGACAGTTTGAAAGTCATCAACGCATCATGGCATTCTGAAAATACAACAGCCTTTTGAAAAAATAAATTGTCACTCGGTGGACAGGTGTTGAAAACCTGCCTAACCCTACTGTGGATGTATCCTTTATGGTACAAATATTTCCCATTTATAGAAGATAACCCATGCTCAAAAATGATTAAAAAACAAAAAGGCTGCAACGCACCTAAAGGCATCTGGATGTCGCTCAAGGATCTTTCCCAGGGCCACGCACAGCCTCTCGTGCTCCTGCAAGCAAAAGCGCCCTCCTGTGGTCACTGTGTGTCCGGCCCTCTCCAAGAGATCCAGCAGGACAGGACGGAATGCTTCGGCTACGGGAATGGTGCATTGTGGGTGGAGAAGGTACTTTGAAAGAGTGGACAATAAATGCTGCCGATCACTGGGTGTCCAAATCTGTCAAGGTCAATAAGTTTCATGAAAATGAAATTTCTTTAACCTGGATTTATGAAAGATGTGCCATCAAATTTAATCAACCAAAGTTAATAAAAACATAATAACCACCAAATTTAGCATCATAAAGCCTCTTATAAACATGCTGCCTTTGGGATTGTACAAATATGTTCTTTGTCCTGTTTGTTTCATCACTTTTTTTCTATGGACTGAATAAAAATGAAAATGTTGATGTGGGCCTACATTTGTGATATTGCCCAAGTGACCGAGAATCACCAAAAGTGTGATATTTAAGTTAACATTAGTCCAAAGTTACTTCCTGAACAGTAAGGCAATACTCCGTAGGCCTTACTGGGTCCATCTTTTCGATGGTTCTGTGTGCTATGACATTTGAAAAGTGCCCTGCAATCGTAGGCGTAGGACCCCACAGTTCTGAAGGTAATAGTTGGGGCGTAACACCCTCACTATAAAACGAACGAACTAAAGTTAAGACAACATCTGGGAACCAAAAATTCAAGGTTCACTAGCCTCAGCCCACCTGTTTAGCAAGGAGTTCCTGACAGGTTGAAATTAATGCAGGTTCCGCTACGGTGGAAACTAGCCTCCCCAAGCCTGCTGACACATCCCAACGAAATTCATTCATCTTTTTAACATGTCAGGCCTTCTCCTTAATAAATGAAACTCTCGTCTGCGTTACCACGTTAATTGTGCCGATACACTGCCAAAAATTCGCATGAAACTGACAGGAACATGTGGTCTGACGAGCAATGTAGTGTGGCGCAGGCAGTGAGCCAAATTGCAACACGCAAAACCCAATGCATTTTTCACACACGTGCAAACTAGGTCAAAGGTTGATTTAGTTCTGCCACTTGAGGGCGGGCTTGCCACCGAATGAGCGTTATCTAATGTTGGTCGACCGACGTAAACATGCGTTCGCCACCGTCCGAATGAAATGTCATGAATGTTGCTCATTTCTTTTCTTCACGTGAATTATTCCAGTTGTATTTCTATTAGCATTTGTAAAGCTGTTCAACAGAGAACTGTCCAAATACTAGATTAGAAGGCACAACAAATACCACGAACTTAAGTGTACTTGCTACGGTCGACGGTGCCGGCCGGTCGGCACCGGTGAAACTTGTTTGATGAATTGCATCACCGGTACGGTCACAGACAGTTGCCCGTAGAACACAGAGCTGCAGAATCGTCGGTGTCGGACATCGTCTGTTGTGTTAACTTCGCGGGATACTTTTTGTAGGTGGGAGCATGGTAAATTGACAAATTTGTTTGCACTGTTTTTCCAATTATTGCTAACAAATGAGATTAATGTGATTACATGTAAATAAATGAAACAAGTTAGGCCTACCTAAAGAAGTGGAGCCTTATCTTTTCAAGCCTGGACAGTATGCAACTTTTCCTCAGATCAGCTGATTTCCTCATTTTTCACTTCGTACTCATGCCATTGAAAATTGAAAAACACTGTACAAAGTCTTGTAAAGATTGGAATTTCCTCTCTTTTGCATGTTTTGTCAAGTCCAAGTGCATGCTTGATCGATTAACTAAATGTGCCAAAAAGTTAAAATGAATAAGCATAGGTAGTCATGGTTATATAGCATTATGTCCAATCTAAATCAAACTTTGGGGAACAAAATAACACAATAAACATCAAATTTAAACAGCAAAAATTTAAGAAGTTTCTGTCGAACATAGCTACAAACTTGTTGATCAAGAAACCATTCATTCTTCAACTCTTATCTTTCCGCCAGGACTGAAGCACTTTCACCATGGCTCGTCTTGTGCATCTTGATATTCTCGAAAGGTGTCGGCCAGCATTTTCTCAAATTGTAGGCTGTAAGCTTCGAATGAAAGCCCACGATGGGGCCAGAATTAACTTAGTGAAGGTACATGTAAGTTTTACTTCGTTGTCTTATTTCATGAATTTCAAGTATACATTGCCGAAAAATTGAACTGTAATTTTCAAATGGATCATTCTATAAGTTAGGGGTCCAATTTTTTCATGTCCCTGTCACATCTGACTCATGATTTTGTAAGCTCAGAACAATTCTTTAATTTCCATGAGTGATAAATTAATGCAAATTACCTGCCAAACAAATAGAAATAGTTTGCAATCAATTTCAGTGACATTTCCATGTCAAATTACACAGGTCAGGTGTAACAGGGACTCAAAAATGTCACACCTTTGGACCGCAAATTTATAGAATGACCCAAATACCTCAGGCAGTTAAAGAGTTTCGATTGATTGACAGTCTGTCCCTTGTTGGGGTTTCATACTTCCTGAGAGTCCTGGTCCAGTCATCACTAGATTCATGAATTTCTGGGCTAAATTAAACAGGGAGAGATGTACTGAGCTTTTGAACCTACATGTAATTTTATTTTATTGTAAAAGAGATGAATGCAGACGGTGAAGAATGATACAGGTTCTCCATTCCTTGTAAACTTGCGGACAACATTTCTCATTTATCTGGGACCATTTGCTTAAGCCTCTCTTAATAACTTTGTGTACAGAATGTCCTTGTGAAGCATCAGAGCACTGCTCCTGCAATTGGCAAGGCAGTTCGTTCCAGATGGCGGATTGTTCGACGGACGCTGGCAGGGATACTCCTCCTAGCTCCGATGGCTGGCTTGGGAGCCTATGCTGCACTGGACAGCACCAGCCGCCGAAAGGTCTATGTGACGGCTCAAGGCTTTGTCAGGTTTTTCAGGTTTGTAAACTTTTTCTCACATCTTGACAGTCTTTGCAAGTATATCCATGGTTGGGGGGTCAGCTGAATGTATGCCCTCATTTCAGAAAGAATAGCAAACAAGTGACCACTTGCTATTCAGTTGGTCCAAGTATGTCCTCTTCAGAGCGAGTTTAGAAATGATTTATAAGCATGATTAAATGGGGTAATAATCCAGCATATGGATGGAATTTGTAATGTTGTTTACTCACCTCTTCAAGTTAACTTAGATTGTTACCAATCTGTTATGTAACAGACCTGCCCATAGGAAGGGATGCAGCACTAGTCATCAGCTTTATTTAGCAGATCGTGTGATTTCCAGCCACAGGCATATTGTATAGGAAGAGCGCAAGTCCCTGTTTCAGGGGTAAGGTTATTAGGTTGCACACCACAGGTACTGTCTTTGACTGTCTGTTTTCTTCTACCAAACCAGGACTTTCTATATTGGATCCTGCATCTCGCTGGACTACAAATGGAGCCTGTGGAATTTGGAGGAAGGGTCCGAGGAATATAAGAAGGCCTTCCGTGCCTGCAATGAGCGCACGGGAGACATGATTGTCCGAGGCTGCCTGAAGAACGGAGGCATGTACATCAAGCTGGGCCAGGTTCTGGTCACGGCCAACTACGTGCTGCCCAAGGAGATCTTGCTGAAGTTGTCGGTGCTACATGACAAGGCGCTGTCTCGGGAGTACAAAGAGGTGGGGTGGTTGGCCTTCTTAAGCAACGGTTTACCTTCCAGTTGTCTGAATTGAAGGCCATGTTGATTGCAGCAGATTGAGAAGTTTTTACAGATGGTTCTGTTACTGAAACAGTGTGTTATGTTGCCGAAGTGTTCTCTCAGTAATTAAGGGTGAAACTCCACTATTTTGATAACAGGAGCCATTTGCATGCTTTCTCAGTTGTGCACCCTCAGATAGATGTGTTCCATCATGCAATAGAACCAGTAATTTGTGTACATTCAATTGAATGTTGGGGTTGTGCACATTCAGTTGAAAGTGGTTGCAAGAGAAGTGTGCCATCACAGGATTCAGGGTAGACATGCAACTCTACCCTTGAATGTACCACACACCTATTCAGGACCTGCGTGAGGGTGTGTCTGTTGGCAGTGTGGGTTTAAGAGTAGTCTCAGATGACATTATCTGTTATTTTGGAAAGATGTTAATAGTTGATTTTCCCACCACAGCTGGACCAGTTGTTTCAGGAGGACTTCAACTGCAAGCCAGATGAGATGTTCAAGGAGTTTGACCCCAAGCCGATCGCTGCTGCAAGTCTGGCCCAGGTTCACCGGGCGGTCACTCATGACGATCAAGAAGTGGCCGTAAAGGTGAAGTAAAAACAAGCCTTGTGCTTTTTCCCTACAGCAAGGGGTTCTGTGTCAATTGATTTCGATAGTTGCAGGTGGAGCCCTTGCATAGTGATGGTCAGCTGAGGCCGCAGTACTGTTTGGTAACCAACAGGGTTTTTACCAATCAAGCTGCTGATTGATCAGAGGAACCGCTAGACTTTAGGTCATAGCACTTTAAAAACAGCCAGTAAACTAGGTCAAGTTCAATCTTTGATGAGGGGCTCAAAAAGTCTTGGCAGGATTTTTCCCCACAGTCTCTCAGAAGCGACTGATCATGCATTGCTTGATGAATTATTCTGGCAAAGGGTAAACCAAGCTTTTAAGTGTCCATTCAGAGTTGAAATAGGGCCTCAACTTTACAATGATCAAGAAAGGACTTGGCATTTTGTAGTTTTAGGAAGTGAAAAGGGATGGAACAAACTACTTTTTTGCAGGTTCAGTACATCAACCTCAGAGATCAGTACAGCGGGGACTTCAAGACGTTACAGATCATGTTGGACTTAGTTCACTGGATGCACCCAAATACAATCAACTACAATGAAATTCTTAGTGTAAGTATTTAGATGTTCCATTGTTCTATTGGAAATGAGCATGGTTAGTGCAAACTTGAAGATTTGAAGATCTCGTAAAAAATTGTCTTTACCATCAGGCAATTTACAATGAGCCTCTTTTGTTCAGAAGTATTTCATGAACCTGTATGTACCTCTCTGAGTACATCTAAGGCTTCACTATCCGCTCCGAGCAGAACAAAAGAGGGCGTGTTCTTTTGGTACTTACGGCATAGGCGCGCCATGAGGCGACCAAGTATATGCACGTTTGACTGGAAGCACGCTGAGTATGTGTAACTAATTTATTCCGGCATGTATGATCTTTGCGTACTCACAGAATGCATGCAAGAACTCACTTGTAACCACCTGT
This sequence comes from Acanthaster planci, assembly GCF_054643075.1. Classification (NCBI taxonomy): domain Eukaryota; kingdom Metazoa; phylum Echinodermata; class Asteroidea; order Valvatida; family Acanthasteridae; genus Acanthaster; species Acanthaster planci. The sequence goes on from NC_141791.1 coordinate 12,861,450, forward strand.
CTTTCTTTTCGCTGATTGGGGGTGCACTTCAGCTTGGGGCGGATAGTTTTCTGAAGACAAAACAGTTAGAGCACAAGTGTGTTAGTGGGCTCGCTTGAATGGTTTACGTAAGAGAGTGAACCAATATCAATGTTTCACAGTAGCGGGCCTCCAAGGGTTTGCAACACATTGACTAATCACAAAGCACGAAATCTGTCGACCTTTTCCAAATGCACACTGGGTCAACACAATTCGCGCATTGTGATTGGTCAACGCACTGCAAACTCTTGGAGGCACACTCTTGTGAATAGTTCGTATTTACTCCTAAAAGAGCCAGGTTATTTTGGCCCATCTCACAGCCAAGAACTCAGCTGTCCTGTGCCAATTTTTGAAAAACTTGGGGTGCATGTCGAGACACTCCTTATCAAAATAAATGTGACCAACATATGGTTTTGTGGTTCATGTGAAGTTCAGGGCCACATGTGCTGGCCAGTGTGCCTTGAGCAAGGCAGTGGTAAATTATACATTTTGGGCTGTCCAGTTTTGGAAAAACATGGGTGCAGCACGAGGACAGTGTGTTCAATTTTTACAAAAATGGAATGACAGCAAAGAGTTACTGGAAAAACTCTCAAAGCTCAGCTTGTGAAAAAAAGAACTCTGCAGTGATATTGGAAGAAGTGTTGAGGGGCTGGTATCCTCCCCCCCCCTCTGGCTCTTCCAACCCGTTTTTTTCTAACCTTCTCTTCTGTCGCTTTCATGCAGGATATGGAGGCGCCACTCGCAAAGGAGTTGGATTTTGAAAATGAGGGCCGCAACTCAGAGAGATGTGCCTCAAATCTGCAACACCTCAAGTACATTTATGTACCAAAAGTACACTGGAATTTAACAAGCAAGGTGCGTAGGAAGTGGAAGGCTTCAGAGCCTCCTTGTTTGATGCAAAGAGAGTCAAACACTGTGATTGAAAAATGGAACAGAGGTGGTCTTTTGATGTCAAGACAAAATTTACAACCGAGTAAAACCTCCCAGGTTCAGATGGGCAAGGTCTTAATATTTGCTGTCCCCATTACGAAACAGAGTTCTTACGGTGTGGACAGCAAAACTTTAAATTTTGTCGCTGGAAGTTTAAACCAGAGCCAGCAGTGGCAGAATGATTTTCAAAGTTGGGAGAGGTGGCCCAGTCACAAGACCATCAGATATCAGCCATTAATAGACCAATCCATAAAGCCCTGCCCCATTATACGACTTGTCAAAGTGGAGGGGCCTAGTCCCTCCTGGTTGGAAAATGTGTTGGGGGGTCACTGGCCCATGAGGGCCAGGCATTGACCAGAGCAACAAGCACACATATACATTGGCATGGGATCAGAGTATCTGTGATAGTATAGAGCTGGCTTTCAAGAGTATTAGTTCTTTACCTTTGAATCCTTTTGGTTGATTCTTCCTCAGAGAGTTTTGACGATGGAGTACATCGATGGCTGCAAAGTGACTGATATAGATCAGATTGAAGACATGGGCATCACACCTGCAGATGTGAGTAAAATTAAAACACCTAGTCTGAGAGATGCATCAGATGGGGTGTCACTTTGAGTTACCGATTTGTGGAACAAAAAGCTCTTTTTCTTTGGCAGAGAAAGTTAGTGCGCAAGTAGGTTTGCAGTTCCATCATAAGACTGTCCTTGACTTGATTCCCTCTACAAAAATGCTAAATAGGTATTTAAAACCAAGTGTTTGATGGCAAATGAAATGATTGGGTTTCATGGGAAGGACTAGCTATCAAATTGACAAACATTGTGTTCGTCCTTGTTAGGTTGATGCCAAGTTGATTGAGGCATTTGGTGAGCAGATCTTCCGCACTGGATTTGTGCATGCAGACCCTCATCCCGGAAACAGTAAGGTTCGGTCTTGAAATTCAGAATGAGCTAGTTCGGTATTCCAACAGAGCATGCCCAATGCGAGCATGCCAGTTGCCTGTGTATAGCTAGTTTAGTGTATGAGCTAAACTGGCTCATTTGTCTAACATGGTGGCCAATTACAAGTACATTGAAAATCTAAGGTTCAATACTGTAACAAATGAACGTGGAAAGAACTTTGAGTAAGTTTTAGAACCATAGTAGATCAGTATTGTAGTTCCGTTTTTCGTTGTATTTAGAATCCTGTTGTTTGGTGTTTGCCTGTCTTATTCCAGTAGAGAAAATTAAGTTTTGATCCAATTTCCCCCCAGTTTTTGTGAGAAGGGCATCCAATGGGAAAGCAGAGCTTGTTCTTTTGGATCATGGATTGTATGAAGAATTGCCAGCAAAGTAAGCACTATCAAATTTCACCAAGAATTCCTCTAAATGGAGACTTGGGAAGCCTGTAGAGTAGGTTACAAACAGTTAGCCGAATGTTATAATCAAGAGCTAAAGATCTGTTTGACTTCTGAGAGATAAGAAATTAACAGTGGCTAATGTCCATCTCAATTCTTAGAGATTAAAGGCGGTTCAGGAAGGCTGCCAAGGTTACTGTCAACTTGTCATCCTACCAAATTGTTTGCCAGATCGAAACGTTTAGTTCAAAATGGCAGCACAGTGATTAAAGTTGGTCTCAGTGTGATTGGGTTCTTTTACTTGTTCATCTACTTACCAGCGTAAAGCATTATTGGTCCACAGTCAGATGCAGGTTAATACTGTGGTGTTTCTTGTATTTTGCTCCAGGGACTTGGGTTCGAATCTCACCCAAGCTGGCAAGGACTTTTTTCAGTCCCTACATGATTTGTATCAATTTGCTGCTGAACATCTGTCTGTAACAGGTTTCCTTTGTCGGCTACTTTTCCACAGGGTACGGCTAGCCTTGGGCAGGTTCTGGCGATCTGTCATCTTGAAAGATGAACCAATCATGAAGCAGAGTGCTGCTGACATGGGGGTCAAAGGTAATAGGTCATATTCAAAGATTCTGCTCTGGTATGGACAGATATGGGGGCTTTGTGCACTTTGGTGACAAAAATGTAAGACTTGACTGACATTGCAACGTCCATGTGGAGATTCTAAGGGTTTACATACTATCAGATCATGCCTCTCTGTGTGAGGTTCGACTTTTGCAAAGGCATAACTTAAAACGAGACCTCGGGTGCTTGGAGACTGCAGCTGCATTCGGTTTGGAAAAGTTGAATGTTGAAGAATGTCAGGCCAGTTCAAGCACGTCCAGTACCTGCGAGTTGGTGTACAGCCATACTTGTACAGATCTCTCTTGGAGGGCAGTGTCTTTGTAGGAAAATTGCAATGGCAGGTTCAGTGCCACCAGGTGCATGTATGAGCTGTGTGGCAGTGTTTTGTATACGCACCTGTTGATCTAAATGATTTCCAAATAAGGCACAGCTGGTGCATGTCATGATATTTGACTTCCAAAATGCTGATGCACTTGGCAATCTGTAGGAAGTAACATCATCTGAGAGACCCATAGGGCCAACTTTGCATGTTTGTATTGATGCCCTGCAACGACCTCCAACCTGCTTCAGTTTGTGTGTGAGTGATAGGATTACCAAACTCATTCGTGGACATGTACTATCTGACCCAGAACACTTACCTTGAGATGACCTCCTTTCCAGAGTACCTGCTTTTTGGGATGATGATAACGCAGCGGCCAATCAACATGAAGGCCCGGCGGGGGCTGCACATGACCTTCATCGTGCCGCCAGAGGAGCTGCGCAAGATGGCCGAGCAGTTCCACAAGATGAGCCAGAGCCAGGCGGAGATGATGATGGCTAGGCTTAACGACTTTGTCCTGTCACTGCCCAAATCATTGTACTTAATTCTCAGGTATGAAGCCACATCCTAATCACAGGCCTGTGGCTGTGGCTTTGGCTGCACATGAGACTGGGTATAAAATGGAACCCACAAGCCCTTGGTTTTAAGAACTATGAAGGAGGACGGAATGGTAAGGGATTGCTTTGCAAGTAATAAGGGATATGTTTGGGGATAATACAAATCAATGCTAGCCTAAGGCTGCATCCAAACCAGCTGTCTAGAGCTAGGTCCATGTCGGTGCCCATAGAAAATACGCAAGGGACACGCTGACAATAGATGCAGCCGTAGCTCTAGAAACTTGTTTCCCACGCGGCCATAGTTCAAGAACATCTGACTAGAGATGGTCATGCAATTAACTTGAAAGGTATTCCATGACCTCACGATGAAAATCTGAGTTAAAAACTGACACAGAAATCCTCTCACAAGGAAACCTGCTTCACAGCATGCCTAAAAACAGTACCAAGAACAACCTCACACTGAACTTCTGGAAATCTTGCCAAATACTCCCAATCTTCTTTCTCATATTTTCTCACTTAACATAAAATACACTGATTAGAACAAGGCAGATACGGCAATTTTATATAACTCTGACAACTGTTTTCTTTTCCTGTCAGGAATATGAACACGGTTCGCTCCATTGATCGCACGTTTGGCCAACCAGTGAACTACCTGGTGACAATGGGCAGATGGTACGTTTCTTAGACTATCTCAGCGACCCCAGTTTTGCGGAAATGATGGGGTACCAAGTACTAAATCAAACACAACCGATAACCTCACAGTAATTTCAAAGTCATTGGCCAATGTTGGTCAAAGAATGGTTGGGTGTACCGAGGTCCTGCACAGTACCAATTTGGTGCTGCCTCTTAATGAGGGTAGCTGGATTTTAGTGTGAAGATGAGGGCCTTGCAAGCTCAGCGGAACTTTCCTGATTGTACTAGTGCCTCAGTAGTTGAGGTCTACATCTCACCTGAATCTTCTACATGTAGTATAGAGGCTTTGCATGGTAGCCATCTTGTAGGGTAATTCTTTTGTCTCAATGTGGAACAGAAGCACTGGCCTGCAAGATGGCAGCCATGGAAACCCTCTATTTTGGGTCTCAGTCCACTCGTTTGCTTTTCTGAAGAAGTGCAACCATAAAGAAGTGATGCAATCAAAAATTGTAAGAGTGATAAAGTTTGGATTGGCTCTCCTCAGTGCTGCAGGTTCCATGTTTTTTGAGTCCCAGGACAGAACTCTTGCCGGCAGAGTGCGGGCATCCTGGTATCAATTCATCTACGATTTCACCCTCAGGTAAGTTGAAATTTGAGTAGAAAGTTGCTTTGGATGAAAATAATGCTCATCCAGTTTCATGGATGTGTTTACGATATGCGAGTTTGTTTCTGCATTCAATTGGGGACCCTGAACAATAGAGGACAATAAGGTCCCCGATTGACAGAGGGTTCTCGATTGACAACTGTGTACAAAACATATGGGTGGTCTTCTAAAAAAGTACAAACAAAAGAGGAACAATAGGGGGTCCCCAGTTGCAGGCAAATACACACTTGTGTGTGTGTGTGTATTCTGGTTGGGAATGACTTTTGCTCTCTTATGCTCCTGAGCAAAGTACTTTATCACAACATGTTCTCTTGAATCTCTGATGGGGCAGAGTCTGCAAAGGCAGAGAATCTTTTATCAACCATAGCCATACTGAATCCCCCCCAACAGGTGGAGGGTTTAAATAAATACACAGCCTTAATCCCCAGCCGTTTGGTTTATCTAACCCGGGCAGATCAGATCAAGTCCTAAATTCCCTGACAAGTTTCATCATGCGTGTGATGCTTCGACTGGGCTGGAAAGTACCCACAAAACCAGCAGGCAGTGCACACGGCATAATGGACAGTCTCCAACCTGTCTCCTGATTCAGGCAACTGCCACGTAAACTTTTTACCTCAACTCTATTGTTTTCACATTAGGCCACGGTAACTTGTAATTGTAAAATATAGGTAATTGTACATCTTATCACTGTAATATATTTAGAAGCCTCGTGATATTGTTTTTAGTCGAAAACCATCACCACGAGAGTAATGTTGCTGCCCAGTATGACCTGAAGTTACTCGTGTGCAATGATGTGCCTTCCTTTTTGTGCCATCAATATAGTGTATAGATATTTTGTAATTATTTTCTAATATATATTCATACTCTGAGTATATTCTTAGAAGGAAAGCCTGACTTTGCACAGTGTAAAATCAATTTCTGACATTTGACAAGGACTGAATATCCCTATGCACTGGCTACCAGATAGTTCTACAAGTATTTGATAGATATAATAGACTGATCCAGTGATCCCCGCCTACTGAGGACATCGGCACTTTAGCATATGCCCTTTCCCAGTGCCACACTATGTATTCCAGCCGCATGTTTCATATACGCATGCACGCATGTCAGACTTTTGTCCATGCATATTGGACATTAATCAGGACTTTGATTGGTCAGAAAACGATGGGGTGTGGCTTAATGGAGCAGCCTATTTTTTCATCGGGAGATGTGCGTTTCTATCTAGGGAGTCCCTGCCCTTCACCAACTTGGCTGTTGACTTGAACCAGCCAGCCAATCACAGTAAGCTCCATGAGTGAATGGTAAGACATCCAGCACTACTAAAGCGGGGGGTGGAGGATTCACTTCCTCCCTGAGTGAGCTGGTAAATTCTTGTCACAAGTCTTTGGACGACAGTGGGTATACAGTGTTTGTAAATGTGAGTCAGTGAAAGGCAAAGCATCCAGAACTGAAATTAGTTCAAAACTGATGTAAAATCAGCAAACGTGAAATGGAAATAAATGAAAGTAAACAACATCAAAATGAACTGAAAATCAACAAAAAGTATCAATGCGTGCTTTTTTTTATTAGCTTCCACAGAAACAGCAAACAAACCAAATAGTCAAAAACCTGTCCCTCTTACTAAATTAAAACCCACATTCAGAATTGTTATTTCATTAATGCTAGAAAGGAAATTCTGTTATTGGCATAACCAGAACAAGTATCGTTTTGTCGAGCATATCCATTGCACATACAGTTTTGGCATGTTACCAAAATGTAATCCAATTGAAAAACAAAATTTCACTTTTGACCCAGACAATAAGAAAAATATATTAAAAAATATTCTGAATAAGGCACAAATCAAGGGTGTGCTGTGTTGGAGCATGCAGAACTGATTGTGCCGACGTGATGTTGACAGAACTTTCAAATTTTCTAACAGGAAAAAAAAATGAATTTCATAACTCAATGTATAATTTCTACAAGCTGACAACAAGGTTACTTTTACTGACAGAAATAACAACCTGTTGCTACATGTACTTAAGTGACAATACCACTGAACAGTGGAGAACGGTTGTAATTGGAAAACCAATACCAACAAATGTGCCATGCTGTGTTGACATCAGAAATTACGTGTATGCTTGTGGGTCATTTCAAGATCTTGTTTGACGCAACACCAAGAGAATCCAAGTTTTAAAAAAAACGAAAATTCCTGAAACTATGAGCAACACAAAACTGTGTTCTTCAACCAATTTAAAAGTTAAAATCATTGATTAATTCGCATTGTTAAATAAAGCCCTTCTCTTCTATGTTAGCGGTGCCCCTAAAGTGAACCATGAACTTCAACTAATGACAAAAATGGTAATAAAATTGACTAAAGAGGGGGAAGGTATTATTTTTCTTTTCTAGGCTCAGGGTAAGGAAGGTCAATAGACTCCCGGAAATATCACTGGACCAAATGGTCCGAATGGTGTGTGAATAGTGTCATCAGGGTGTAGGGAAGTGAAAATTGGAGGAACGTGTAACAGAGGGCTTGAACTTCGAGAAAAGTGAGCTGCAAATGAGCTCAGTTTCATTGGAATCACCAGAACTTTGTAATCATGTTAATAACTGAATTAAACTAGGATCAACTATGATTTTAAAACAATTAACCCAAACCATGTTTTTGTCATGTGAGTTCAAATCGCATCTCCTCTCTTGAGTCGTCCAAGGCCCAGGGTGCTGTGGAATAAGTAGAAAATAAGAGAAAATATGCCAGAAATGGACACGTCATAGCAATTTGGGGCTCAACATGATTTGTCCGTTCCCTCTTCAGTGTCTGTATATGTCTGATGTTAAGCAACCGTAACCTCGTGTGCTTAACAGATTCTCTGCGAGTTTATTTTGTAAACGAGAAGAAACAATAAGCCAGTTCTAGATCAAGTGCTTTCCAACAGTGAAATCGGGGGTCGTTTAAGAACAGCAACACATATGTGCATGATGGCCCTAACAGCACAGCCATGCTCTGACTTATGTGTATACGCGCTGAACATGTTCAAAGCTTAAGTGCCTTGTTTTCAACCAACCGTGCCTTTTTGAAATATCAAGCCGACTCATTTGTCAAACCCCCGATTGGCCTGCTGCATGAAGGATATCAGTTACGCTTAAACGTTGGGACTCACAGTGAGGCGAAGAGGGCAAGCAGGAGTACAAGTGTCTTGCTCCTAAATCAGTGATGTGGTGCGAGTGCATACCTCTTAAGGAGTCCTGGCCAGCAACTGAAACCACTTCCTATAGGCATGTGTGCTAATGTTAGCCAAAGTCAAAACTGCTTCCCATAGGCGTGTGTGCTAATGTTAGCCAAAGTCAAAACTGCTTCCCATAGGCGTGTGTGCTAATGTTAGCCAAAGTCAAAACTGCTTCCCATAGGCGTGTCTGCTAATGTTAGCCAAAGTCAAAACAACTTTCCATAGGCATGTGTGCTAATGTTAGCCAAAGTCAAAACTGCTTCCCATAGGCGTGTGTGCTAATGTTAGCCAAAATCAAAACCACTTCCCATAGGCGTGTCTGCTAATGTTAGCCAAAGTCAAAACAACTTCCCATAGGCATGTGTGCTAATGTTAGCCAAAGTCAAAACCACTTCCCATAGGCGTGTGTTAATGCTAGTCAAAGCCAAAACCTTTAGGACACAATCTAAGATTCTGTGTGTGGTGTGTGGATACTCTCAACATATCTCCCAATAGTCTGTCAAAGTGAAATGAGAAAACTCAAAACCTGAGAAAAGAATTGAGCGATGTCTTATACCATACCTGTGCCAAGCTTATCGCTGGGAGTTGGTTTGGATGCACCTGTAGGTGATTTCCAGGTATTCCTTAGTTTCCTGGATGGGATCTCCAAAGTCTGGTCCTCTGAGAGAGCAGAATGGCTGCAGAGATCGGCACTGGTTGCGAGCTTTTTCAAGTGCACTCAAATCCGATTGGTCTGCTGCTGGTGCTCCCTCATCGCCCAAGCAGTAGTCATCGCCGGCGCGGCGTCCAAAGAAGACTTCATCTATGACAATCCCCTGGTTAAGGCTGCATGCCAGGGCCAGGGAGCGGTCCTGACAGACTCGCACGGTGAAGGGCTTGGGGACCACCTCGTGGGCCATCGGCTTGTGGGTGCAGGCAAAGCGGACGAAGAGGTAGTTCAGTTCACCAAAGCAGGGCTCGCCAAAGGCTTGGATGCTGGTCGTGTCCAGCTGGCACTGGCCGCGGCCCTGGCACAGGTTGCGCAGGACTGGCAGGGTGACGGGGGACTGGCAGGTGTCCAGGGCATCTGACTCCAGGCAGACCTCGTCCACGCGGGGACCAAAGCTGGCTTCCAGGATGTCGATGAATCCTGCCCCGCAGTCGATGTTGGAGCACTCCAGCTGCAACTGAGATCTGACCAGGATCTGCGGGATCGGTATGGCTGACGGACAGATGAACAGAAAAAAATGAAATTTGATGACCGTATAATTTGATCGACCACCAGGATAAGAAGCCATCACTGTGGCAGCACAATGCTTGTGGACAGGTGGTATGGACAGGCGGCAGGCCAGCACAATTATTGCATCTAATTGGATCAGTCTATGCCAAGAATTGCTACAAATGCCAAGAATTTACCAAGTTGAATGCTTACCCATTTATACTCAACAGTTGTTTCAAACCAACCTTTACAACAAATAGCCCTGTAAACCTTCCACGGTAAAAAGCAACAGTGTTACAGGGTAAGAATTGAGGGTAGGCCCAGAACCAACTGTTCTCGGGGGGCACCTCAGAATTTGGAAATTTCTCTAGTTCTGAAAGGCAAGGTTAAATTCTGGTACCTTTACACACTTTTCGAAAGAGAATTGAAACAGTCTCACAAAAATGGCCCTTTCCTCATTGTTTTTCCCAAATAAAAACTGTCATACTTTTCAGGGATCATGACCTCCCCCTCCCCCGCTGCTTCCCTTTAAGTGGGAACATAACGAGCCATGAAACCTTTAAAACTGCCTGGCATACCATGACAGGAGTTCAATTCGGTGTCGCGGAAATAACCCTCCTCGCACTCGCAGGCCGGCGCATTGTCTCTGGTGCCACAGACTTCGTGAAGGGGACACTTGTACTGCGTGCATATGAGGTTGTCGGCCGTCGGGCAATGACAGACTCTGTTGCAATCCGGGGACATGAACGATTCACCTTGCTGCTCACCACACAGATAAGAGGAGAGGCAGTTGAGCAAAATAAAGTAGAACTTCCACGCACTGATGGCAAGTAAAATATACCCGCTCAACCATGTCAACCTGGCATTCGTCAGAGCTGGGAGTTGGACTGGCGCCTTCCAACTCTCAGCTCGGATGGAGGCTAGTCGAGCCCAAAATCCAGCTCCTTACATTTTCGGGTCAACCGCTGCTGTGCCTTATTTTGCCCTACTCACTGAAAAGCCTTAAGTGTGTAAAGGGAACGGAAAAGTGGTGACCCAAGCTACAGCACAACTTTCAGCGTAAGGAAATGAAAGTGTTATTGACTGCCATAAAAATAATTTAACCCAACGCAAGACGCCAGACCAACTTTTTGAGTTCAACGCCTTCAGTTGTTTGATAGACCTCTCCAACTCGGAAAGAGCTGCAACATGAGTATCTCAGTTGCTGGAACCAAAATGGTGAATTATATGCATCAGTGCACACGCACAATTAGAACACGATAGCGACATGCTGCACTGCACACATAACGAACTGCCATTTCAGTTCAAAAGTCTGAAGTTGGCGCTACTCTCTCTGTATACATTTCTGCCCCAGTCAGCAAAGACCTCACCTTGTAGTAGAAGCCGGTCTCTTTGTCCGTGCAGCCGCACTTCTCCTCGTCGATGCAGGTTTCCCCTTCCTTCATCATTCCTGGCGGGCAGACGCAGTCCTCCCGGTCAGCCTCGTTACAGGTGGAGCTGGCCAGGGGGTTGGCACAGGTGGTTGGGCAGGCGGGGCTAAGGGGGTTGTAGATCATATTCCTGGCCAGGCAGTCAATAACTACAGAGAAAGAGGGAGAGACGGGAGAGGAAGGGTATGAAAAATTGGCCTCAAATCTAAGAGGTAGAGGACACAAGGGCCAGTTTATTTACCAGAGACCAGTGGTGCATCCCGTGTGGGGGGGGGAAGGCAGGGCAACCTGAACCCCCCCCCGACTGATTTTTTTAAAAACTTTTTTATATTTATGTATCAAATATTTATTTATATTTATGAAATAACGCACCAAAACCCTAAGAAAAGATCCAGAAATAAAAGCAAGGATGGCGGGACCGTGAGTAGGGCTCAGATATTTTTCTCCTCAAACATCATGTTGAATAAGCCCGAAGCCAAATTTGCTTCTGAATTCCACGCCCCACACAAAAAGCAGGATACACCGTTGCCAGCATTGTCACAACATAACCTCTTCTTCAGTGTTGAGGTGAGGATTGAAGCCAGTGTGATTCCTGTTTCTATTACAAAACAATGTCCGTTTCTATCTTAAAACTGGCAGGTGGCTGTTTTTTCAAGGGGAGGGGGGAAGCATTATTTCAAAGAGAAGGAAATATCGGAAGGGGGATGAAGGCACTCATATTCAGCAAACCTAAAAATAATAAGCGGTAAATTCTGAGATATCTTCAAGCAATTTAAATCAATGATTCTCAGCCCTGTCCACCCCTTTTTTTGTTTCTGTTCCTTTGCTTTTTCTTTTTTGCATCCCTCCTCCTGCTCTCTGCTCATGTTGTCGGAGGCACTCACAGCAGAAGTCTTGCCGTCGCCAGCTAATGATGATGTTGTACTTCCGGCACTCCTCAGCGTAGGCCTGGTAATCATCGCAGTGAGCCAGGCCATCTGGCATGGTGCAGCGATCCATCACACAGCTCTGGTAGTAGAATGACGGTGACACCATTTCATGACAGGCGATGAAGGGGCCTGGGTAGAGCAGCGAAAAAATAGAGAGCAAAAAATCAGCCATTATTGAAAAAAAGGGAAGCTTCCCACCTAAAAAAAAAAAAAACAGAAGAAACTTTTAGCTTTTTAATCATCGTTATTTCTAATAGCTATGAAAGCCACTTGGTTGCATGAATGCAACTTCTAGGATTCGCAGCAAAAAGGATTGGCAACTAGAATGAGGAAAGTCACAGTCGAGGCTTTCATCGTTTTCTTGGGCCGGGAGTAACCTTATACAAGTGATAATTGGCCTAGGATTACACCAACTCTTAAGCCGCCTATCGAACCATCCTGAAAAACTCTGGTGCAGCCTGAAAAGTCTGAATTTAACATGTATTTTGTGTCTTGACTCCTTACTTTCAATTGTCTGATCTTAATACGACTAAGAATCATGAGCAGTAGGCACAGCGTCACTTTGTGGCAGACAGTGCATACGTATCGTGTATATTTTGCCGCGCCGTTGTTGACGTGCGTAGGAAGCTAACACATACAGCCTCGTTTTCAAAAGGAGAAAGTGCGCAGATCGATGCTAAACATGTCGCATTGGGGTCCCTCTATAACCTGATAAAATACTGTCATGAGTTCCTTAACCATCTGCCTCAGCTTAAGGCTGCGTTTGACAAGCATGATTTGACATAACGTTTACCATCTTCGTTGATAATGTCAAAACAGATCTCCTGCGCCGCATCCTTGACTCCAGCATCATCGCAGGGATCTGGGAGTTCGCAGTCCTCGCAGTCTTCGCAACCGCTCTTAGGAATGTTCCAGGACCTTGCAAATGGCACGATATTGGCCGTGGTGTTGTCCAGCTGATAGACAAAACGTGAAAATGCACTGTTATGAGGAAGCTGACCCCAACTCGCAACAGTAATGATAATGCATAAAGCTTACACGACTTTGATACCCAATATATATTTAAAGTGCTCAACAATTGCTACCCCTGTTTTCGGTGGGCCAGTAACCCACTGTACCCTCACAGGTGTAACGGAGAAAAGGGCAATCGCAGTAAAGTGTCTTGCCTAGTAACACAAGCAATACATGGGGTTCAAACCTACAAGTCCAAAATACAAGAACCACTACACACTTGCTTCGGACAGGTAGTATTCCAGGGCGAATTTGAGACATGCCTTAATCTCATACCTCAACATATGAGTTACATAAATCACACTCTTAAGCCACACATATCTACCATTAACATTTCAGTCTTTCTGCTAACAAATACTGAAATTTCTTCTGAACGTGGATGTTAGCAGTTAGTGCTCCCTCTGCATTTCTTTTCTTCTTTTACCGATGGACTTTAACAAAAATTAATCACATTAAGTTTCCTCTATTTTCTCTTATTACATTGTATTTATGCCTCTTTTTTATTTTACGTGTATTCTTTGATTTGTATTTTAATGAAAGTATGGAAATAAATCTTATTTTTGAATTGAATTGAATTAATCTGGATAAGCAGAAGGGTGTGGGTTCAAATCCTACCCAATCCAGCTTGTGATTTTTTGGGGGGTGACACATGGACCACACTGAGAAAACAGAACCAAGTCAGAAAAGGCAAAACCTATTATAAAATCTCTTCAGCTCCTCATTCTTAACTAGGTGTGCGTGTTATTATTTCAATATTCTCTCCGCTGAAAAACATAATGGCTTAAATATAAATAAGGAAAAAAACTGAGTAAACTTGACACAAGTTTCAGGCTGTTTACAGTTGATTCACATTCTCAGAAAGTGTAACAATAATTTATGAATGATAATGGCATTCAAAGCAGGAGCTCGTGCTCACTTATGATGCAGCAAGAGTTAATAGACCCCTCGCAGCTGGTACTTGGTTCTGGTTACTTTAAGATGGCAGGGGACCATTGAAAAACCAAGAAGTGCAGTCCGTCTATAGAGGCTTTGTACGGCAGCCATCTTGCTGGGCTTTTCTGTTGTTCACAAGAAAATCCCCTCTATGCACAACTGTGGAGCAAAAGCACAGGCCTGCAAGATGACAGCCGTGCAAGCCCTCTATTTACCGTTTCTCCAAAGCGGGTGAGGAAATCGTTGAATGGATCACCATCGTATGGGCCACAGAGACCCTCTGTGTGGCCGTAGTACTCGCCGGTGACGTCAACTTCCACCATGAATTTGCCGTCCCAGCGAATGACTATCCCAACATCAGTCTCAATCACCTAGTTTTAAAGGGGGTGTAGTGGTGCACAAATAAGAAGTGTTTCATATTTATGGATAATTGATCACTTCAGGCAGGACGGTGTAGAAACACTTTCTGGCTATCTGTACAAAGTTCAGTGACATAACTAAAGGTTGGGGGTATGAGAGACAGGGACCCCCCAATCAGGGCCTGTAGCCCCACCCCCTTGGAAATTAAAGAAACAAACGGTTGATAGTCTGTTTTGGCCAGTGTTTTTACTGTGACTGAAACCCATTGAATGAAACCTTCCAGAAAATGAAGGACGTCCAATAAGGGCCTCCCCCGGCAAATTATAACTCAACTTCGCGATGGAAATCAAATGAGAAATATACAAGAAAATGACTGGCAATGATGTGGAGGGGGTACTGATTACAAGAGACAAGCTTGCCCCGTGACTTGGCCGAGATGGGTAGGGAAGGCAATGTTCGGCTTACCACATCCGGGTAGTTCACGCTGACTTTCAACCCAGGCTCATCCAGACCCTCAGACTGAATGTTGTCGATGAGGGTCTTGCCGCCGTACTTGAGATTGATGACCTGTCGGCGGAGGTCAAGCAAAGGAAGAACTGGTTCACTGATGGGAAACGTGGCTCCGGATACCAGTTGGACAGGGAATACTGTGGCAACCTTTTTGCCATTTGCGCACAGTAATGGTAACGTACCTTTCTACAACATGATCTTATCTAGGGTCTCAAATTGAAAAAGCTCCTGAAGGGCCTATTTACACAGACGAGTGAGAACAGAAAGTACTGACAGGAAGCAATTTGCCATTTGACATTTTGCATTTTTGCATTTTGCATTTTGCCAAATCTCTGAAAAACACCACAGTTTATCACCCTATGCCTCCCGGTTTGACGGAACTCAGTGAATTGTGGTACCATAGGAAGCCACTGATGAGTTCAGTGCTTTGGCAGTGCTGGAATGGTACTGATTCTCAACTGAGTAAACAGACCTCAGTGAGTGAAAAAGTTCACACTCGGTATCCAAACAAGAAGTAATTATATTTCTTGGTGAAAAACTGTGTTGAGATAACAATCCCAGAATTTGGGGGGGCTCAAAACACGACTGGATGAGGACAGTGATGCATTTTGACAATTTTAAACATCCTAAATGTCAAGGGGGGAAGCAAGAATTGGACACCCACGCGACCATTGAAGTGGAACTCGACTTGGACCGTGGAGGACATTCTCGGATTGCGCCGGGCAGCCTCGTTGTAGACAATGACTTCAAAGTCGGGCACTTCGGCATCGGCGTTCTTGACCAGGGTGTACTTGCAGGCACCCATGAAGCTGTACTTGTAGCCGTCAAAGGTGATGTAATGGGGATCTCCGAGAGCCGTGCAGGTGGCCTCGCCTGGTGTTTCCAAGGAGTGTACAAAGGAAGGAGTTAGCAGGCTTAGTGGCAATCAGACTGCCTTGCAAGATGTCAATTAAGATATTGACAACACCCACATTTCCCAAAACCCGCTAATCTGTTAACCTTGTCAAGACCCCACAGAGATTCTTACAAGATCCCATAAAACCATCACAAGAGCAACTCAAGATCTCCAGTGTTGAGTTCAAGGCACAAGCTATTCAAATGAACTGCAGCAAAAGGACTCCTTTGTTACGGTTCACTCTGATACTTGTGACTGTCTTGTGACTGGCCTTATCAGTAGTCTTGTAACTGACGTCGAGTATGGTATTGTGTTTTGCCTTGTGACTGGCCCTCTAAATGTTCTTGTGCCTGGCATTGTGACTGGCCTTGTTTCTGGTCTTGTGACCAGTCTTGGGACTGGCTTTGCGAGTGGCCTTGTATTAAACTGGTCTTGCAACAGGTCTTGAGAACATCTAGTGACTGGTCTTGTGACTGGTTTTGTGTCTGGTCTTGTGATTGGTCTTGTCACTGGTCTTGTGACTGGTCTTGCATCATGTCTTGTGTCTGGCCTTGTGAATGTCTTGCGTCTGGTCTTGTGACTGGTCTAGCATCTTGTCTTACGTCTGGTCTTGTGAATGGTCACCAAGAGCAATCCATGCACCTATTTATACACCCATGGAAGGACAAGGCAAAAACAGCATACCCCATTTGATTTAGCCCTGGGTTGTTCCCTGGGAAACTGAGGATAAATGGCTCACCAATGTCGCAGTGCTGTCCAGTGTAACCAGTGTCACACTTGCAGTTGTACTTGGGCTCGATGCTGATGGCCTCGCAGGTGCCGTGGATGCAGGGACTGGGATCGCACTTGTTCTCCTCTAGCTCTCTGGGATCAGGGCTCTCTTCGCATCGGTAGTGAATCTACAGGTTGAGGCAAGGGGGGAGGTTGGTTATAACCGACTTTGGCATGGTCAAAGTGACTTGTGAACCGACAGAGTTGACCAAGGTATTTTTGCAAAATCTTGGCCACAATTCCCCCACTGACTCCAACTCGAGTCATCCGTGATCGGTTTCAAACATTAGCAAGCAGAACCAATTTTAGAATACTTTTATGTTTATTACCACTTTAATGAGGGTAACCCATCCAGTGAATGCTGATTATTTCAGGCGCTCACAACTGAAGACAATGAAGAAATGTCTCATTTTAGAGGAGTAGGTGGAACAGTTTGGATAACTCTATTCAGGGAAACGCACAGAATCAAGAAGAAAGTGAAACCCCAAATCCTCCGTGGGATTTGAACCCGGAAAGGTGAAGGGAAGAGATTCCACGCCAACCTCACTCCCAGATCACACAAACTTCTAGGTTCACTAGGGGCGTGGATGCAGTAAAATGAGGGAGTCTCCACCGGGGGAAAACTCATGACGCCGAAGCATCAAGTTGATAATTAACACTCTCAGTGAATCGTTTTTAGTGCTCGCACCATTCTTGCCTCTTTCTAGCTCAGGCTATTTATAGTTCTTTGTTCCTGCAACTTCAGTCGACAGTCAAAAACTTGCAAAGGAGAAATCGTTCCACAAAATGTTGCAGAAGGACCTGACTCATACAGTGTATTGACAGTGTTTCTTGTTATGATTGCATGTTTTCCTGTGCAGCGGGATTTCCAACACCTCAATATGAACTCACGAAAAAAGAGCGTGATGAAGAGAACAATTGAGCATACATTTTTAGGTCCAAGCGTTTGTTAAGGGTGGGTGAAGGGATAAATAAATGATGGCTTGAAGGGGAGACAGAGAACTTACCCTCAGATATTTGTCAATATTCGGGCAGGGGTCACTGCCAAAAGTATCAGGGATGGCGTCTATGGTGCACATACTTTGAAGGTGGCATGCCTTCACCATTTTAAACAGGGCAGAGGGCGCGAAGCAGTCTTGGGTTAGTGCTACGCTGTCATCCGTCTGGCAGTTGTGGTCACCCTGCCGCCGGCCAAAAGCGGCATGGATGATGTCGGCTTTCAGGTCGCCGCACTGGATCTCCAAGCTGCTGCCCTGGCAGGCGATCAGCTCCACGTCCGGGTGGCAGATGCCAACCGCCACCTCCTCCCGGCACTGGTAGACGACATAAAGGGCCTTAGGGGTGTCTCCGGCAAAGGTGCCAAACACCAGGCTGCTGACGCTGACCGAGCAGCTGGCCTGATTATGGCAGCGGTTGCGGATGATGGTCTTGGCGTAGCGGAAATCTTTCACATCCGCGTTGTCGGCTGTTTGGGCACACTCATCCCGGGGCTGCGTTCCGTATGCCACCTCCAGGATCTCGATGCGCTCACCCTGTGCCGAGCAGTCAAGCTCCAGCAACTCATTCTCGCACACGACCAATTCCACCCGTTCAAGAATTTCTGTTCCCGGGAAAAACCAGTCATCAAGTCAACTGCAGTGTGGAAACCCTGCTTGCAATGGACACAAAGTCATAGAGCACGTTTTCTTTCATTCAAAAATGCAGTAAGATCTGGATCAGATCTTGGGCAAGATAGGAAACACTTCAATGCTTGCACAAAAAGGGATACGAGATATTGCACACCTTCTCCTTGATCCGAGTTAGGGGATTGCTCAATTTAATAATGCAACCCTTTCCACGTGCATGACTATGGCACTGTACATACCTCAGTCTCCCTATTCAACAGCAGTAACTTGACTGTCTATTAACATTTGATAATGCCCACTGAGATGTGATAATGCCCACTGAGAAGTGATAATGCCCACTGAGATGTGATAATGCCCATATCTATTCCCTTATTCACAAGACCATGCAGTCTGATGCCCATTGCCCATGCTATCTGATGCCCATTGCCCATGCAGTCTGATGCCCATTGCCCATGCTATCTGATGCCCATTGCCATGCTATCTGATGCCCCTTGCCCATGCTATCTGATGCCCCTTGCCCATGCTATCTGATGCCCATTGCCATGCTATCTGATGCCCATTGCCATGCTATCTGATGCCCATTGCCCATGCTATCTGATGCCCCTTGCCCATGCTATCTGATGCCCATTGCCCATGCTATCTGATGCCCATTGCCCATGCAGTCTGATGCCCATTGCCCATGCAGTCTGATGCCCATTGCCCATGCAGTCTGATGCCCATTGCCCATGCAGTCTGATGCCCATTGCCCATGCAGTCTGATGCCCATTGCCCATGCAGTCTGATGCCCATGCTACCAGGAATAGTCTCTTCTTTGGTTACCTCTAAAGATGAAATTTCGCTATCTAAAATAACCTGCTGGCTGATGACTGATTAGCTTAAGAAGTGGTACTCATCCAGTGACGCTGGTAACAGACAGGGTCTGTTTGGCCTAATCAAGTTACTTCTAATCCCCCCCCCAAAAAAAAAGCAAAGTGAACCTGCCTTCACAGGAGTTAATGCCATCTCCAGTCCACCCCTCATTGCAATAGCAGCCCCGTACACCATCTTCGACTCTGCACTCCGCGCGTTCATGGCAGCCACTCTCCTCGCACACGACATTGTGTTCGGAGTCACAGGCACACTTCTGGTTGCACTCCTCCGACATGAATTCCGTATTGATCTGCCAAGGCAATTGACAGTGCAAACCTCATGGATCAGTGATTTACAAATACGGCGGGTGCAACGGCTTTGGTAAGATCATTTCACGAGATCAGCCACAAGTAGCCACTGTCAGCAATGACAAAGGAAAGCTTTCATCGCAGTTCATTTGAATGGCTTGTGACTTGAATTTGGCCTTGAAGTCTTGTGGTGTCTTGTGATGATCTTTTAGGTTGTTAGGAGATCTCAATTACAGCACAGATTGGGGCCAATGTTATAACCCAAGCTGACATAAATGTTTAGGCAGTCCGTCTATTCTTCCCTGAGCGTTATCTCCAAAGTCCAACCCTCTTTGGTATCCTCACCTCACGGTACTTTCCTTCGTAGGTGCAGCCGCACTGCGCGTCTTCCACACAACGGTCGCCACCCTCCAGGAACAGGCCAGGCATGCAGACGCACATGGGCTCGGCCTGTCCCGTGCAGTCCTTGGACGCATCCTGGTTGCCGCAGGTGTCTGGGCAGGCCGTGCCGATCTGGCTGAAGACCATGTTTATGGGGCACTTTAGTTCTGCAAGGGAAACAAAAAAGCAGGGGCCCGGGGTTTGACCTTGAATACAAAATGACAGCTGGGTTCCCATGTCCATCTCAAGGCTAGTTCTCATTTCAAGTGAACATAAAAGCCAAGTGAATTCAACATGTGCAGCAAAATTTATTTGCGTTGAAACTTTTGCGAATTCAGGGCATGTAAATGTATATTTTGATCTGCTGTGGACCGGAGATCCCATTTGCTATACACTTCAAGCTGTCACCTTCAAACCCTTGCTCGATCGTCTCCAACATGGGTGTGAGAGAAGTTCTGGCTACCTGCCACATTTAGTGACTCGGAGGTGGCATGATTTTCAGTAAAGTGTTGGTTTGGGGAAGGCCTCAACTGCTGTAACATTCCTCTTCCCCACAGAAATGCCGTAACTCCCCCAAGGAATTTGCCAAGTTCCTGCATAGGATTAGGCTGCCCTTAAACACGGCAGGCAAAGGCTGTGACCAATGTTTAACCAGTGCATCTTAACCACTTTCTGCCAGGGTGCCCGGTTTCAGACAAAGAGCTTGTCTGTGTTACAAAAGACTGTACTCAGAACAAAAGACCTGCTGCTGGGAATTGCAATCATTTTTTGACTTCCATTTTTCGAAGGTTATAAGGCACTGTTTTGGGCATAGCGCACCTGCAGATAAGCACTGCAGACAAAAGTGCTCCAGGGCCCCATTGATGAGCGACACAGCGCCGCTGCTCGCTAATCCAACCACGTATGAAAAGACGCTATTGGCATTCACCGCAACAAAGGAAATTATGCAACACCTCACAATTCTCTTTTACAGGTCTGCAGGCCAGGGCTGAATACTCGGGCGCCAATGAAGGTTGCCTGTCAGATTAGAGTAGCCACCAGGCAGTCGTTTGTGTGGGTGTAAACGTCCAGAAAACAAACACATGAATTTTTGAAGAATTTTGAAAATGGAAAATCTTGGAAAGGTCCCGTCATGTCATCCCGCTCAAGAAAAATCCCCCCGGCAGGTAGTGGTTAACACTTTACCTGGACTCCAAAGCAGAACACTTCATTAAGTTGTTGAATAAAACATCTCATTACAGCTATCACAGTGATAAATAATGACCGCTTACAATAAATAATAAAAGGTTAAAGGGCGCCAGGGTACATTTTGAGGTAAAATCTGTCACCAACCAAGAGCGATATTTCTGCAAAAATTGGGCAGTTGTATAAATTACAGGCAATGTGAGAAAAAAGAATCCGTTAGAGAATTACTCCACAGGCTGTAACTCCATCTTCCTCCCCCAACAAATTTGTATCTTCCAGTCGTCTATGACTTTGAGCCTTGTTACTCACCGCAGAAGCCTGGCAACCGCCAGTTGCCCGGATTCAAGCCCTTCTCTGTGCAATCGTCGGCGTAGCGCTGGATGTCCTCACACAGGTTGTCCTGGCTGGGATACATGGCGCAGTAGTCGTACAGGCAATTCTCGTAATAATCAAGCGGATCAAGTCCTTCAATGCACATGGCAAACGGTCCTGTGTCCCAACACCCAGAATATGCACACACACACACAAAAGTTTAATGAGGGGGGTCCCTGTGGGGGTATTATTTCTTCGCAATGGCTGACGTTCAACTGCAAAACCTGACGCAAGCTTTGGGAGCCAGGTGGACTGCCCAACTCTGCAGCCCTGGTTTGATTCCTGGTTTGGGTTTTCAGTCTTCACAAGGGTTTTACCTAGAATTCTCTTCTGGGATTTCCACCCACAGGGTTCCCACACAAATCTGAAAACCAAATGTCAGGATTTGTCTTCAGACTTTCAAGGACTAACCTCTGTGACATTTAATGCCATTTCGCAGACGGAAGTTGTTTGGCACTATGAATAGGAAAATCGGCACAGCAACTGCTACAGACTAAGCAACCAATCACAACCCTTGCATGATCTTGATTTTCATGACTTGTTGGAATCTAACACTTCTAGCACCCTATTTTCCCCTATTTTACGTGACTTTTGATGACCTTTCAAACATTTTTTCCAGGATTTGTCAGGACTGAGAGGACTCTGTCCCACCTCCCAAACTGTATGTCTACTTCTCACTGTCTCTCCTCCACACGTTTCTTCAAGCCTATGAGCTACAGTGCCCAGGACGCTTTGGAGGAATCCCTGGTGTCATTAGCAGAAATGCTCAAAAATAACAATGACCCCTTAAGGTACGACTCCACACCCTGGCAGTGCTTCAAAATATGGCAGTTGGATCTGTTAGCAAAATCATCAAGAACGACTCACCCTTGCGGTTGTTCAGGATATTGCAGGCCTCTTGAGCCTCATTCAACCGTCCCGAAAGTCGACACTGATCGGTCTCTTGGCAGTCCTCACAGGCCTTGCAAGACGGATCAGCACCCCAGCTCTCCCCAAACTTTCTGAGGTCCTTAGTCTTGGTTGCCAAAGGAAAAAGCAACAGCAACAGCTCTCGGTGAAAATGTGGCAACAGTGCAATCCAAGCAAAACTGATTTGTCTATTGATTTCTGAAATACGGTTGCGGTGAGTAGTTCCCAAGTGGTCTCTGATGCAAACTGACCCTTAAGTGTATGTGACAGATCTCATGGCTTGTCTCAAACTGTGATTTGAAGTGTTTCGCCAATGTGTGTTTATTTTTCTCAGGTTTGTTACATCAGAGACAAGCTGCTATCGCAAGTGGTCCTTACAACACTTACCAGATAATGATGGCCAACCATAAGTCAGACACAAAGTCAAACTTTGGTGTACACAAAGTCTGGCGTAAAAGTCACGGCTGTGATTGGTCCAAATTGAATAGAGCGAGGCTTCGTGGATTGGTTGGTTCAAAGACAGAAGTCGCAGCTTTGAAAAAAAACAAAAAAGACCACGCATGGAAACTACCTGCTCCTTGGTTGAGCGGATGATGAAATCGTCTCCTTGTTTGCCGTTGAAGTTGCCGCACAGGCCCTCCACCTCTTCCTTGTAGTCCTCTGTCAGGAAGATGTCCACTTTGTTTCGTCCATCCCAGCTCACAGTCAGACCAAACTCGGTTCTGAGAACCTTACCAGGGAAAAGACGAAATGCACAGTCAGGTGGGGTTGGCAAATCATCCACCCTGAGAGAAAGTGCACCCCTCACTAGTGACAGAAAGACGTGACTGGTGAGAACCGGGTTCTTGCTCGCGCTTGGTGTGCAACCCGGAGACCATACATGTACATTCCAGAACAATTTGAGCACACTCAGCATGCTTCACGTCAAACGCGCATAAACTTGAGTGCCTATGCAATGAGTCTTTACCAAAGACTGTCAATTTCATTCAAAAACATGCCCTCTTTTGTTACTGCTCAGAGCGGATAGACCAGCATATGAAATTTGCCTCGGCAGGAACTAAGGCACGTGTCAAGACATTGCATCTACATAATATCAAAAAAGTATAGAGTTCAATGGGGCACTGTACTACCATTTTTTTCAGTGCTTAATGTGCAATCAGTCATAAAACTCTCAAATGTTCCTTTCCTCAGTTTATAGGCAGGCAGACAGCACAAGTAGGAGGAAAAATTTGACAGACTTACCACACGGTTGTTTCCGCCGTCGACGACGGTGATACCATCGCTCTCATAGGGGCAGGAGATACGCTCGTTGTTCACAAAGACTTCGCGATTCCTCTTGAAGTCAAAGTTCTGTGGAGGAGACAGTCAGTTGAATGATGGCAGACGTAGCACTGTCACGCAGGCAGAAGTCTAAGTGTAACCTGTTTACTGTGCGCAGAACCAAACATTCGTTTGCATTCAGGCCAGACTGTCTTCAAGTGGAACCGCACGGATAAAAACGCCGCACTGAACCATTCTCCCGAGAGTTTTCATTCGAACAGTTGAAAACAGCATTTTTTAATGTGTGATGTTGCATATCTGTTAATGTACAATTCACAAAACTGGAAGTTTCAGTTAAGGCTGCTGGTTGCCCGAAACTGAATGCGTTTTTTCCATGTTGAGAGAGGAAGTAAGTTGGGCTATTTTCAAACATACAAGTGCTTCCCAATTAGGTACGTACCGCAGTGTACGATGTAAGGTTGAGAAAGTAATGAAGTGAATGGCTTCAGATCTAAATTTGCGGCCAGTTTGTGAATGCCTGAGCTGCTGGAGAGCACCAGAAACTTTACTGCAGAGGTCAAAACTTTATTTTTACCAGATCGCCGATTCTCACGTAGACTTCCCGAGTGGAGGACACCGTCCTACGACGGGGGCTCTGGATGTTGTCGGCAGAGATCTCAAAGTGGTCCAGGGCGCTGGTGGTGAGGGTCCGGGCCAGGATGTATTTGCAGTGGCCCTGGAAGTTGAACTTCTTCCCGTCGAAATTGCAGTAATGGGGATCGCCGTAGGCACAACACTTCCGCGTCCCTGGCAAAAATTATGGCTAAATAGCTCTGCAAGCCCATTTTGGATAGCACTTAAGTATTTGGCTTAGCAACTCTGCTTTTGGCTAAATATACACTGTTATATTGAGTACATCGTCTGCTAGGCCGGGCTTCACATAAACGATTCCCCCCCCTCCCGATGTGATATAACCATTTAACCAATTAATTGCTTGTGGGTGACCAAACATTAATGCTTACTGATTTCGCAGTTCTTGCCGCCCCACTGCATGGGGCAGCTGCAGGTGTAGCCCAGGCTGGCCTGGGACTTGCGACAGAGGGCACCGTTCTGACAGGGGTTGGGCTTGCACGGATCCGAATCTAAGAAAATTTCGAAAGACAGAACACACACACTGGTGAACGGAGGGCTGACTTGATTTTGCACAATGCGTGACTATTCAATCGATCGGGGTTATTCAAATTATTCCTTCATTTTATTCTGATTGTAAGAGTTTTGTTTCATGTTGCTGACATGATTAACCTTTTCACCACAGTTTCAATGCAGTCTGTAGTTGATTGTAATGGGATGATATCTTCAGTTACGCTTTTATTTTGCAAGGCGTATTTAATGATATGTATTTGGGAAATGAGCGATATATAGGTTACTATCATTATCATATTATTACTATGCTACAAGTGAATCTTAATGGTTCACGTCTGCAAAACGCAAACATGGTAGCTTGTACAGGAGTGAATGGACTTTGTGAAGATCTTTGATCATTTAAGGTGCAGAAGTGAAGCAAAGAAGCCAGGACTGTGCCTTCTTTTTAACTTGAAACTTGTAGTCAAACCCATCAATGTTTAATGAATCGCATCGATGATTTGGTTTCTGTGCGTATCCATGCCACTGGACGCGAGTTGGCAACGTGAAAGTGAAAAGTTTGCAGCAGGAAAGAACAGGAGGGGGCTCAATGTCCGTCGTCAGGAGACTGCGGGGGTGCCAACGGTTATGCAGTGAGGCGTGGACAGGATGCTAACTCCTTTCCATATCTCACTGCCTCCAGACATCAAATAAGCTGCTTCAACATTGAGCGCCCTACAGTTTTTTCAGAGGTATACATGCTCACAAAAGAGGATTTCGCGCAGTGCTACCGCAAACTATTAACTTAACTTGCCGACTTTGCAAAGAAAAGCTTCCAATCTCATCCAAAGCAACATTCTTGAACTTGCAGGCAAGCGCCTTGGCATGACCCTAACACAAGTCCAAGATGACTTGAATTGGTAACAGAGTCCACGCAGTCAAACTTGGGAACTGAGGTTCGCTGTTTGGGACAGCGCTCACAATTATCCACTTTCAGACCTTTTACCTGGGCAGCCCAGGAACTCCAATCTCAAGGCGGCTTGGTTGTGGAAGTCCTCAATCCACAGGCGGACTACATTGGCTTCGATCTCTTCCTTGAAGAAGTGAGATTTGACAGTGTTCTGGTCGGTGTTACCTGGAAAGCTCTTGAAGACCACAGAAAAACAGAAAATTATGAAAACATCCTTAATGTACAGAGTTTAGTTCCAAATAGAAACCCGATCACAAAGATGGCTCCACAAAGTGTTAGAGGACAGAAGGGCAAAATGCATTCACATTTCATTATAACATTTGCAGAAATGCAATTAGGGGGCCATCAAAAGTATTTAAAGACCACGGCTCGGACGTCTGGTGACACTTAGAGAGAGAGAAGACGATGAAGACATGCTTCAGGTTCAGAGGGAGGAGCTCTGGAATAACAGACTGGGTAAAAACCAACAGAATGGGCCAGGGACTTGTCAGCCTGGATGGAATTAAAAACCTGGATCACAGAGGCGGATGGAGAGAAACGTACGCTCTAACAAGGAACCACGGTGACTTCTTTTCAACTCACAGGACACAAACTTGTGACTTCAACAGGACTTGGGGTTCCCAGGACCCTTGAAAGAAATAAAATTCTGTGACTTGTCCATGTCTTCATAACAAAAGTCCATGGGCTACTTCATCAAAACAAAAATGAAGAAGTCCAAGCTTGTGACACTGCTGACTTTGAAGGAGGCTGCTTCTATAAGAGTGTATACATGCACATGTCTTGAGATGCCCCACTACTCAGATACCCCTCAATTGGTAAGAACGTCATATTTTCTGGTAACATTCTCCCTAAAGTGATTGCTTTGTCCTTCGGCCGAGTAGATGGAAGACTTCCCGAGACTGCAAAGGTGACTTTGGATTGATTCTCACCTTGAAAAAAAGTCAAGAGACTTAGCGAAATAAACATGTAGGGGTGCTTGTCTGAAAAGTGCTTTGTAAGAAAATAAGACAGATTAAGCACGTTGGAAAAAATTTGATTATAAAGTGATTTTATCGGCAAAAGTTGACATGTGTTCGCGTCGAAATCAGACTTTGGTGTAGAGGTATAGTCGGAACGTTTCAACACGCTTCCTGCGAAACTGTCAGAGTGAAATGGTTGTGGACAAACCACAATGCCGACTCACATCTTTGATGGCGTTTTTGAACTTGACCCACTGGAAGTTCTGGGGCTCCTTGGTCAGGAAGTTGAAAGAGTCCGAGTACTCCAGCGCGTAGCTTGTCACCCAGTTCGGGTTGTTGGGATCGCCCTGGGTGGTGACGCCAGTCACCTTGGCCAGGTAGCCAAAGTCAACCTGGATGGCAGGGAGAGAAAAAAAACGAGAAATAGGGAAAAATGGATCAATGAAAAGTTTTCCATTTAGATATAAATTCCAAAATTGGCACTTTTTTTCCAATCTGTTAAAAGCGAGCTTCTTAAAAGTCCGACAACTTTTAAGAAGAAGCCAGAGATGGTATTGCTTGTCTCAATCAGAAACACACACTCTTCCTACTGAAAAAAACTCATGTTCCGAAATGGGAAAAGTCGTCTACTACTCACTACTAGCAAACTTCCTAGCATTGGAACGGGAAACCAGGCTTCCCGGCGGCAAGTGGTTAATACTGCAGTTCATATGAATCACTAGTGACTTAACTTCAGACGGGAGGTCTTTGTGATGGTCTTGAGAGATCTCAACTACAACCATAACACTGCTGATCATCTCGGGGATTGCACCTAGCTAAACTGCCCATGCTTTTGGGGAAAACGGTGATGGTGAATTGGTGAGTCGGTACCTGAATGCAGGGTAAGAGATCCAAGGATTCGGCGATCCATGCTGCATCTCCCATCAGGCGGGCCGCCGCCCCTCCGTTGTTGAGCACATCCGTGGAGCTACTGACGGTGATGGAATCATCAGGGATGGCCCTGTTCTCCATACCGATCCCTCCAGCACAGGAGACTGACGACAGAATGTGATAGCAGAATATCTTTTAAGTCTGGTTTCCATAGTCGTAACGTACACGCAAGACATCGAGACATAGACAGTCGTGGAGATGCTGCGTGACGTCATTTCATCCGAAAACTAAACAAAATGGACCTTTCTCGTGAAATATGCAATTTAGGCAGGGGCACGTGCGCTACAACCACTGGCTCGAAATGCAGCCGTTGACAGTGTCAGCAGTGTAGGGGAACTGCTGCACCCATAACCTTGCGCATCAATCAGCACCGTATTACAGCACTTTCCTGATGCTTCAGCACACTTCTCTCAAAACCAAATGAAGTTTACAGCGTCCTGTGGTTGGATAGTAACAATTCCTTGTCTTTAAGTTTGGTACTCACGTCAAACTATACTAGTACAGAAAATGGCACATATAGGCTCATAGCCATGGGCACACGGAGATTTGTATTATGTCGTAGATTTAAGCAACTTTGCCAACCAGTGGTAGTAATGCGCATACAACTGCCTTGTTTATATATTTCATGGGAAATGTTCATTGCATCTAAATCTCAGATAAATTTGAACAAAAATCAGCCTCACCTTTCTTAAAGGCTACCATAAAATTACTGAGAACAAATTTCCCAAGTTTTTCAGTCCCTTCGCCCCCAAAAATGTGGCTCTAGATCCGCCCTTGATCAGGTTAATGACAAGCCTGTGCAACAGGCAGGCTTGATTCAAGCCACAAAACTAAACAGTCATAACTCTATATTGTAAAAAGAAAACTAATCACTGCGGATCTCATCTCGGGAATTTTAGTTTCAGACATGTTGAGTGACATGAAACCTTTTCTGAAGAGAGTTGCACAAAACGCACTTCAACTTTTCTTTGCTTAAAAAAACTGCATTCTTGGGAGATCCAAATTTCAGATCCTTTCAAATGTTTTCAGCGTTATTTGGGAATACATGTAGCTTTGAATATTCATGGAGGTGGCTGCAGTAACTACCATAGTCTCGTTTCAAGCCGCAACCAAGTAATTTGGACATGGTTTATCATACTCACTGGGTGGCACAGTGCCCTTGTCTTCTCCAACACCTGATAAGAACAACCAAAAGCAAGAAGACAAAACCTCAGTGACATCCAAGACAAACCATTTAATAACCATAAACTAGGTCTGTATTTCTAGAAATTCACAATGAAATGCCAATTCACAATGAGAAGCATCATAAACGACAGAAATTTCAATGCATGTAGGGGCTTTAAGTGGAAGCCATCTTGCAGAGCAGTTTTATTGTTCCACAGGGAAGCCCCCTTTGTGCATACCCTGCAGAACAAAAGCACTGGCCAGCAAGATGGCAGCCATGCAAACCTTCAATAGAGTACCAAAGTGTGATGCTGCTGGAACCGGGAGGTGTGGTGTGAATGAACGGAGTATTCGCGCATGTTGGTTCAAGCACTGGTTCTCGCACAAACACTTTTTACGCACATAATTGTGAGCGCACCATTTTCACTTTGGCACTCTGCTGGCTACCAGTTGCATGTGGGGCACAGGATTATACAGTTGGCAGACCTTCCTGGGTCAGGATGGCGGTGAATGAGTACGAGGCCAAGCGCTTCTTGTTATGCTTCATGTGCAGCTTGTCGCCGACGTCCAGCCGGTTGCAGCCCCGGATGTGCTTGTTGCGGGTGACCAGGTGCACGGCCCTGTCGTGTGCCCTCTTGTGACGGAAGATGGGGCTGCGTCCCCTGGAGGTGAAGCCAATCATGTGGCCCGAGCGCACCTCAATCCAGTCCTTTCTGTCCAGCAGAACCTGACAGGCCGCAAATGAGAAATGCACTGTAACAAGACTTTTTTCTTTTGCAGATCTGTAGATGTAGCACTGCCAGGATGGGGAATGTAAGGGACGGGGGGGAAAAACGTTTCTTTTCTTGGGTACTGCAGTGGCATACTGATGAGCACTGGGCTCCCCCCCCCAACAAGTTGCCGATTTTTTTTCTTTTAGGGATTCAAAGCACCAGCATTTCAAAAACAGTGCTACCGACTTTTTCACAGATGAATAAAGAATTTGATTTTCATTCTGGAACAAAAATTCTATTTTGTCTGCCCCAGGGGGCCCATGACCTTCCTATAATACTTTGGTGGTGTCTTGTTAACGTTGCCAGCATCTTGAGTTTGGGTGCCCATTGGCCACAGCAAAGACATCAACAAATCAGGGGGACTTTTGATCCAATTCTGATCCAGTCATTCTTAAAATCCTAAAATTCTTCATCCCCAAACCAATTAACCAATTACAATGAACTTGGCTTATTTCCTACAAAGTCTTGTCACAGTCCAAGTGATACAGTAGGACAAAGCGGAATAAGGCATCGATGACGAGCTGTCTTCACAGACACACCTCGTACACTTCTCCCCTGTTCAGCTTCTTGCGACGCGGCACAAAGGTCTTGCCGACCACGCCAAATTTGCCCTTCTCCGTGTCGATGGGCTTCAGAACATAGAAGGTGACGGGCGCCTTGTTCTTGGGGACCATCCTCCATCCTTTGATGTAGCTGCAGAGAACGGCCCAGGAAGAAAACTGTGACAGGAGTATCTCACATTTACATCCAAGAGGCACAGGGGTCACGAGGGGAAGTGTTGCATGGGGGGTTAACAAGGGAATGAAATGAACAAAAAATGAAAAGGGGACAAAATCCCTGATCTGCTTTAAACAAACCCCAAACGTTCACTCCTTCCACTGTTGATTTTTCATCGACTCTTAGCTTATGAGTGCTTCCCCTCCCCCCCTTGAATTTTTCCGCCCTGGAAAATGTTGTTTGCCCCCCAACAAAAAAAATCCTGCGGGCACAACCCACCTGTTGCAATTTAGGGGGTGCTGGGTGTTGACGACAAAGGTCCTGTCACACTGGGAGTGCTCCCACTTCCTGACCAGTGGGTTGACGCCCCACTCCGCTTTGCACGAGGCTGCAACGACAAGTGTACGAGGGAATATACTCAATGACTGGCTCACCCACTGACTGCTTATCACTCATGTTCAAGCTTGCCCACTGACAGCAGAAAGGACCAAAAAAATCGGGAGGAAAGCCAGACCAGCGTACTTACTCAGACAGCCCAACACATCAAAGCGAAGACCAATGTTGTTGTTCCACTCTTCAATGAATATCCGTATGAACTGCACCTTGAACTCGCGCTTGAAAAAGACTTGGACAACCGTGTCGGAATCAGTGTTGCCATAGAAGACCTAAACATCCGGGCAAGGGCAAAAAAGTCAAGGATCACACGTTTAAGTTTTACACTACGAGAATGGTACCAAGCTTGGTTTTGCCCTACGCTCCTAGTTTCAGCTGGAAAACGGCAGTCCCACGCCATTTCTAACCTGAGGTTAACCATGCAATCAGCGCAGTCCCTGCAATCAGCGCAGAGTGACGTGAAAGGGACTAACGATGCAAGTGTGCGGCAAACTCATGGAAAGTTAAGCATGTGCTGAGAGGTTCTTAGAATTTTAAGTTGACAATATTTGTACCGACAACAGGAATAAAATCTGGTTTGTATAAGTGAGTTGGTCAAACTTTACACTTAATATTATATATAATGATATTGCTGTTACCACTGGAACACTCCTTCCAGGAATGGCGTCAGGATTATCACAGAAATCTGAAAACCAAATTCCACAACTTTCCAGGACTAAATTTATGGGGAATTTACCATTATTCCGATGGAACATCAAAAGCGGCCCATCAAAACTTATCCTTGCATGTTCTTGATGTCCGTGACTTTTCTGTGACTTTTCTCCCCCGACAAAGGTTTCTAGGACATCCCACTTCCTCACAATTTTCCATGACTTTCCAGGACAACTTTTTTCGTCCAGGATTTGCCAGGAGTTTCCAGGACCTTGGGAACCCTGTCCATGATTTCCTAGTTCAAACTTGCTGTCTTCCCACAAGAAGTGAGGCATTGCCGAGTTTGCATACAAATAGATCACTATTCTTGTCTGGACACATTCGACCATGATTACTTCAGGCACTGAGATGCTCTCTCCGACAGCAATTTGTAATTAATGGGAAGGGTGGGAAGAGGGCGGATGTGACGATGATCGATCTCACCCTGCCGTCTTGCATATTCTGGGCTTCCTTCCAGTTCTGCTCATCCAGACTCAGCTCCACCCGGAACTTGGTCACCCATCTCTCCTCTCC
Organism: Acanthaster planci; assembly: GCF_054643075.1. Lineage (NCBI taxonomy): Eukaryota > Metazoa > Echinodermata > Asteroidea > Valvatida > Acanthasteridae > Acanthaster > Acanthaster planci. Next base: position 12,892,903 of record NC_141791.1, read on the forward strand.
GGAGCAGCCTTGCACGCTCACCCCTGTCACCACAGTGGGCTTACCCAAGTCAACCTGCCCATGGGGGGGGGAGTGTCAAGGAGAATCATTACAATCAACCAAATATATCCTGACAAATTGAATAAAAAACAGTTCATCTTTGCCTATGCTCTTTAACAGTTATTTTACACCTTCAGCAGGTTGCAGCCAGTGTGCCGTGATTGACGGGGCAATGGTCACACTGCCCTTAGGGGAAGTGGGTGCCAGGGTGATTGTTTATCTTATAATTACTAACTGCCGATCCAGTCTGGATGAAACTGGTGAGTAGCATTCAGAGGTTTTGGCTAATGGAAGTTTCACGTAATGTTTTAAGCTAAAATTAAATTGAAAAAAATGAATTTGAAGTACAGGCCATCTCTGCAAAGTTCCTCTTCAATGCTAGACCTTTTCTAGTTATTTCTAAGACTGTTTTAATATCGCCACTACGATCCTGATATTTACAATAATTAACTGAAAATGTACTTGATTCCATTTACTACCTTCAGACTGAACATCTCACTCAAACCGAAGAAACTGCCAGTTGATCCTGCAGAAGGCCGGGACAAACAAAGTGGTACCCTTGCTCACCTGCACATACTGGTCTTTGTTATTCTGAGCAGGTGCCCAGCAGCCCTTCATTGTGGCCGTCGGCTCGGCGTTGAGTCGGGATTGGCTGTTACCGTAATCCGGTCCTAGGACGGAGGACGTCTGGATGCTCTGGTCGGGAATGAGGTCGTCGTCCATGCCCAGCCCGTACCGGCAAGCAACTGGAAGGTTGCACAAGAGACGCATGCAAGAAGACCATTAAGGATAAACGAGACAGGCACTGTGACAGCAATGCTACCAAAACTGACGAGTGGAAGTTGATTAAATTCAGAGGCAACCAGTGGACACTCTGTAGAGTTCTGTTCCATGAAAGCGAAGAGAGAAACCCTTTAAAACATAAAATTGAAACAGCGGGGGAAAACTTACTTGCTGGCACACTCTCCACACTCGAAACTGCAATAAATAAGAATGAGAAGTAAAATTTGATTTTTCTGAGTTCAAGTACTACAGCTCCTGGGTCACATCTGTGTTCACTTTTGCCAATACGAAGGACAGTTCTCAAGAAATATAATAACAAATAACAATACTGAAACATTTCAAGCCGACTTCATTGCTCTGCCAACCGTTGGATTATGTGTGAACTGTGGGCTTTGAGCTGGACCGAGGGAGGGCACTATTGTATTAGCAACAGAGGCTGCTTTGGTTGGAACTGAACTTTGCCGGTTCACAAACAACTGTGAAATGCACGCATTACGGTCGCCTTGCTACCAACCACTCCCGACCGACAGACGTCTTTTCAAATTTTCATTGTGCAGGTTTCTTTTGAAGGTCTGCAGTTACTCAAATGTGGCTCTGCCAAGCATCCAACTGATGTCACCCGGCTGGGTAAAGTCTTGATGAGAAAACCGGACTTACTTGACACAGAGGCACCGATGGAGTACGCCTGCTTGCCACTGGAGACAAATTTCCTGTACTGGCCGACTGGGGTGGGTTCCAGGTTGCCTCCGTTGCCGGAGTACAGCAGCTCTACGCTCTCCTCTCCTTCGTCATAGCAGATGACGGGTTCGCTGAATGACCAGCCCATGACATCGCCTTTCCTGAAGTGAGCAGATGTGAGACCGACACTGACTGACATGGGTTGAGAGCCCTTAAAAGACCATCACAAGACCATCATAACAACCATCACAAGACCACCATAAGACTGTCACAAGACCCTACAAGACCATCATAACAACCATCACAAGACCACCATAAGACCGTCACAAGACCCTACAAGACCATCATAACAACCATCACAAGACCACCATAAGACCATCACAAGACCCAACAAGACCATCATAACAACCATCACATGACCACCATAAGACCGTCACGAAACCCTACAAGACCATTATAACAACCATCACAAGACCACCATAAGACCGTCACAAGACCCAACAAGACCATCATAACAACCATCACAAGACCACCATAAGACCGTCACAAGACCATCACAAAACCACCATATGACCGTCACAAGAGACCATCACAAGAAACCATAACAAGATCACTACAAGACCATCATACGACCACTACAACATCATCACAAGACCTCCGGTCTGAAATCAAGTCACAAGATATTTGAGTGATCTAGACCTAAAGCAGGTCTTTGTCATTGTTCATTGCCTGTGACTGGCCCTGTATCTGGTTTAGTGATGGTCTCGACTACAATACTGAACACCTCGTGGGAATATTTTGGAACTCCACACCTTTCAGTACTGTCAGCTAGCCAAACTTAAGTCTGAAAGGATAAAAAATTCCTCTTAATTTCCGCTTAGTGATTTTGTCACATCTTTGTCCATTGATCAATGTTGACCAGTTGAACTGCTACAAAACAAAACTTTGTTTGAAATTTGTTCCTTATTTCTGAATTGTTTAATTCCTTTACTGACAAAAGTGTAAAAATAAAGTGCAACTGAAAAAAAAAATTCACTGTTTTTAGTATAGTTCAATTTTTTCATCAATTTCTTTTGAACAGTTTTGCCGACAAACCTGAACGGGATACGAGCGAGGCTGTCCAGCCGGTAGGTAGCCAGCTCATTGGGCGTATGGCCTGGGATGTCGCTGCTGCCCACGTGCATGTAGCGGGTGGGGTCTTCGGGGTCTACTCGCCACACACCGGCCTTGAAGGCGTGGTCATTCTTGGGGAAGAAATTCCACTCTGAAAAGGTAAAACGGTTACCCGTCAGGATGCAGGGGAAATGCTCAAAAATTGTCTCAAAAGGTTTCATCTTCAGAATTGCTGTTCTGATAACCGTTTTACTGTTAAGTACAAGATGCCTCTGGGTCATAACACAACGTGAACACGTGTAACTTACGACATTAGCATACAGACTTGGTTCGGAGAGATCAAAGATTATCATTGTGAAATGACACATTCTAATTTGATTATCGATTATAGATTGATATTATTTCTGTCTTCTGTAGTCTCTATTTAGTTGAGGGCAAACCCATCACGTCATACATTAGTATCCCCAATTGGCAAGCTTGTGACCTTTCCTGGATCCCCATATATGACCTGTTCCCACGAAATACAAAGAAAGTAGCCAAAACAACAAAGCTCATCATTTATCCGTTTTGAGTTCTCCAATTAATTTCTCTTTCTAACGATGTATAATTTGTATTATTCATCTCTCCTTATAATCACATAAGAGGGGAATTCAATCCTGTCGTCACCCAATCTATGATAACTTCATTTATAAGCAATATTGTCGTGCTGCTACCTTGTCTGAAGTTTAAAGGAACAGGCAGCATTCTCCAAGGGCAAACAGCCAATGATTGGGCAAGTATACCTCACTTGTTATATGTGAGAAGTATGAAGTATAGCAAAGTACACAGTATGAGACATAGCACAGTATATGTGATATTAGCATAGCATATAGTATGAGATATAGCATAGTGCATGTATATAGCATGAGTGATAGCATAGTACACGGTATCAGACATAGCACAGTATATGTGATATTAGCATAGCATATAGTATGAGATATAGCATAGTACATGTGCATAGTATGAGTGATAGCATAGTACATTGACATTGCATGAGATATAAACATAGTCTATTGTAGAAAATAAAGCATAGTATACAGTAGGAGATATCATGTGAGATAGGACTGAGTTCAAAGACAGGTCTTTTGTTAACAAACCTGTGATGTAACCGTTACTCTGGAACAACATTCCAGCTGCAAGCAGGATGTAGTTCTGGTTGTCAATGAATTCTCTGTCGATGCACGACGGGCCGTACTCAGTGACAGCGGTTTCTGCAGGGTACAAGGTTGACACGTTACATCTTCAGAGCAAAAAAAATGAAAAGTGCATTTTCTCTCATAGCTGGGAGTGCTGGTGCATAGAGCGGACTAAGTACCTAATGAATCTAAGAGTACTAGTTTCGAAGGGAAATTGTTGAGGATCAAGAAACCAATTAGACAACGGGCAATAGTCGGGGAGCAATGAGAGTTGGGACTTGCTTCACTCCGGCGGAACACACCAAGTTGCCAAGAACGGAGCCGCATGACAGGACTCCGTTCAAAGAACATCTGTTTTGTGCCAAAAAAAACCAAGCTCAGACTGACTGGCGGCGGCTACGGCAGACAACTGGAAAGTTAGGCCGTGTCTGAATCACTAGGCTGTGACTTGGAAATCGTACATGGACTCCGATGGGAAGCGGCTGCGCAGCGGCATCAATCTGTGCTAGAAATTAGGGGGGTGGGGGTGGGATGGAGGATGGGGAAAGGGGGGGGGGTGACTTACCTGGCCATTGATATTTGAAAAGTGGGGGGGGCCACACCATATACACTATATAGGGGGCGACATTCATGATAAAGATGTACATCTTTAATGTGCATCAAATTCATGCAGAATCTTACATCAGAATGGCATATTTATGGCGTTCAAAAATTGTTTTTCCCTTTTAGTGATATTGCAAATATTTTCGGTTGGGAACTCCTGAAAATTCTTTGCAATCCGCTTTAATTGTTGTGCTCATCACCAAAAAAGTGGAGTGGACGATTCAACGGCCCGCCCCCCTTTGCTCAAAAAGTGGGGGATATATACACCCATCCCCCCCCCCAATTTATGCCCACGCAAACTCGCGCATCACACGGCAACATGTGCACGATCAAGCTCTGTGCAAATCAAGACAATGAGAAAAAAATTCAACGTACCAAATTCTCCAAGAACTTCAAAGCGTAAAGCCGGTCGGCCCACCCATTCCAGAAGGTTGATGCGCAGGTATTGTCCGTTATAGGCAGAGCCAAAAAATCTGGTTACTTCGGTGTCGCTGTCAGTGTTGGCATCAAATGTCTGCCAAAGTGACACGGCAAATGTTAACCAAAACAATCGCACTTTAAATATCGCAAGAGTTGTACAAGTTATCATAAAACTGACTTTTTTCCAGATTGGACAATTAAACAGCCTTTTCGGGGCAAATGAAAAAGACAATTATGAAATTTGGTAACAAGACTTAACTATAAATGAGTTTCACCTCAAAAACAAAACGGTGTTAATTATCAAGAAATAGATGGCTGCATTTTATGTACACAAAGAAATGACTAGTCAATAAACCCAAAACCAATAAACCTTTAAACAGAGATGCCCATTAATCACCGAAGTAACAAAGACCTTTAAAATAATTGCCCAGTAAACATATAAACCAGTAAATCAATAAAACCAATGAACAATAAACGATAAACCTTCACACCCAAAACCAACAAATCTATCACTGATCAACCAAAACTATGAGTAAGTCAATCAACCAGTAAGTCAATAAACCAATGATAAACCTTCACACCCAAAACCAATAAATCTATCTCTGATCAACCAATACTGAAAATAAGCCAAAGCAATAAACCAACAAACTTCTAAAATGATTGACAATTAACTAGTCAGTATTAATAAACCGATTACCCACAACAACAATCAACAAACCTACAATCCCACACATCAACCAATCTGTGATAAACCTACTAATCATTAAACCTAGAGTAGAGTACCAACTAGAAACGTCATTTTGAAGTGTAGTGTAAACAAATGAAGTGTGTGCGCGTTGGTTTCATGCGCCGATTCTCATGCTAATGCCCTCACATGCATCGTTGCGCGTGTGACAATATTCACTTCAGTGCTCTATAACCTATATTTCATTTCAAACACTGAAGTGGTGACCTTCACACTTCTGTATTATTATTTTTTCCTGAGAATTATATAAATTACGTGTATTTTCCTTCAGGGGGCAGACCCAGTACAAGCTTCGGCAATTTGTCTGACCTCTCCCATCCTTTTATCAATTCAGTTTTGTAAACTTCTGTATTATTCAACTTATAAATAGTATGCAAATAAACCTGATAACATAAGTTATCACATGGATGCGAGTGGAACACGGAATAATTTAAGGCCTCCTGGTATACAGGACACAGACGCCCTACATTATTCCGTGCTCCACGTGCGCGAGCATGAGAACGAATTTCTCTTCAAGTAAACTTGACGTGCACTTAAGATAAGGGGCCCATGCGCGCAAACGCACAGTAAACTTTGCAGCTGTGCATTTTGCATTGCGCATAAGAATAGCGAGACGCACGGAGTTGGGATAGAGCATTACACGGGGTTTGATATGAACCATGCAATACAGTTATATGTCACACTGTTTGTTGCCATGGATCAACCAATCAAAATGGAGAATGGAAGTTTGCTTGAAGATAAACCAATGAATTTATTTTAAACTGAGAGTACCTGGCGATTATTGCAGTCCAGCACATCCTGCCACTTTTCCTCGTTATGGGAGGTGGCAACTTGGTATTTGGTGGTCCACCAGTTAAGCAGGCCGTGACGGCCCTGGGTGACCAGGCCGGTGAAGACCGACACAGAACCGGCGTCCACCTGGATCCAGGGCTTGTCGTCATCCTTGGCTGCCACCCAGGCCCCGTTGTGGCTACCCACTAAGTTGAGGCGGCAGGAGTTGGGGCCAAAATCCTGGTCCGGCTGGTTGCTGACATAGACGGAGGAGGTGGTGATGCTGTCGGATGGGAACTGACCATTCTCCAAGCCCAGGGGGTTCTGGGCATCCACTAGATTGGGACGAGAGAAACCAACAGGCAAACGGTCAACATCAGTAAGGAACGAGCCATCTCAACAAGCCTTGCTAAATTAAAGACCGGCCTAGAAGGGTTGGTTTCTGTAGTCAGCCAAACTTCAGTGGGGTTTAGATTCCAGGATGAACAAAAATCAGATAAAACACGAAGGAGAGAGGTTGTAGCAACGACAGCAATCAAACACTGTCACTTTTCTTGGTTTTTGATTGTAGCTATCAAGGCATGGGTTCCTATACAGATGACCATCTACCACACTAATTTTGCACCTTTTTCAATATAAATTGTGCAAAAAATTGTATAAAACTCTCTTAAATATCAACACTAGGGGGTCAGAAATTTGGAAATCTTAAAAATAGAGAGCAGGTATGAGATTGACCAATGATAAAAATAGCTGAAAACAGCCAAAAACGGCATAAGAAGCTGAACTGTGACAATCTCCTATCCTTTTGTACACAGCCAGTGAGGAAAAAAAGCTGAAATCCAAAACCCCAAAAAAGCAGAAATCAGCTAAAAAGCTGAGAAATCTCGTCCCTGAGTGAGAAGTCAAACTCCTCTTCTTAGTCGCGTCAAAGCTCTCATTCCTACACTTCAGGATTTCTTCAAGCATTTGAAGGTGCTGAAACTATTTAAGTTCTCAATCTCGGGCCACCGTGGGCAATGCTGGTGACACATTACAGGAAAAAAGGAAACAGCCTGAAGAAGCGTCACTGCTTCAGCTCATTCCAGACTTCAGCGAGAGCTTGTAAAAAGTAAACGATTATGGTCTCACCTGGCGGCACACATAAACTTGGTTCCTTGGCTGAAATTTTCAAAACAAAAGAGAAAACTGATTAGTTTTCATACTACATAATTTTTTTCAGGGGAAGAAATTAAAGTTTCCACAATGTGCCCTGAAAAATGAAGATATATATATTGCTAGTCCGTCCTTCCAAGCTTGGAGATTCTTATTTCTTTGAATTCTCAGCACAGCACAATGTGAAAACATTTTTTTTTTAAAGTGTGGATTTACAGTTCAGTGTCAGGCAATATGAGTCACGGAGAACATTCTGCCCAAACTAGCACAAAACCAGTCAGGTATTTAGAGTTCTCAAAATCTTGCAAAAATTGCTGCAATAAAAACTTGCAAACCATTATCAATTCAGACGTTTTTCAGCTACGTGCACTTAAGTCTCAAAGCATGAATTTGCTGGGGCATATATGCTGTCTCCGTTTCATGGTGGACCGATTCAATTTTATGAAGTCCTACACACAAAAATTACTAAAATGTGGAAAAACAAATTTCAGTGTTGCAGTCAAGCCTTTCCACTCCAGGTCCTAAAGATTTCAGACAAGTTGGGAGCTTTCCAGGAAAATGTGACTCAGGCCTTCCCCTGTCATGGTTCATCTCGCTTATTACTTCTGACTGGTCTTGTAAAAAAAATGTGACTGGACTTGTGATGGGATCAACTGCGAGCAGAAATCTGGAGGCAAGGATTGCAGGGTGTTGATGCTAGCCATAGGATACGGGGGGGCTCAGCACTGGCATAGTCCGGTCCGTCATGGGTCTTTGGCATGTCCAGCCACAAGTCCTAAGATGAGACCAGTTCAAGACCTGCGAGAGGACTTGACTCAAATACAACGCTGAAAATTTCATGAGCAAGAACAGGTCACCAGTCCCAAAATGACTGTGTAACGCCCAGACTGCCGTTGATGACTGGCTGTCAGCACACTGGGCACACTGGATCGAGATGTGCTGTCTGCCTGCCTACCTTTGAACAGGGCGACAATGGAGTAGCTGCGCTTTGCCACCGCACTGAACGTGATGGCCCGGCCAGACCGCAGCTTGCGGAAGTTGGAGATCTGGACGTTCCTGGAGTAGACAACGTCGGTGACGTCATTGCTGTCGATGCCTTTGTACAGGACCGAGCGGGTGAAGGACAGGCCGAGCATGTCGCCCTTCTTGACGGTGATCCACTTCTTTTGCTTTCTCCTCTTCTTGTGCTGTTTAAACTTGACTTCCACTTCCACCTAAAACCCCAAGGAAGAAAAACCAATACAAGTGTGACCTTTATATGTTTAAACGAAAGAAGTTCAGTGAACTTTCACAGATATTCTAAAACATTTCAAAGGAATTCAGCTGCGACCTACATCCGCCTTCTTGATCTTGATGTATCTGCGCCCTACGATCTTGTATTTCTTGGCCTCCTGGTCGATCGGTCGGAAGATGATCACTCGGAGAGAGCCTCGCCGGACGGCCATGAAGCGGATGCCGGTCACAAAGCCATCTGAGGGGAACTTCTTGTCTGGCATGACAAAGGTGAAGCCGCCTGACCCCTGGTACTGGCGGTGGATGCAGGTGAAGCCTATTTCCTGCTCCACGTTGGACACATCTGTAAAAGAAAAAGGGATTACATCTTTCGCGCATGATTTCTCTGTTGTTGGAGCATCTTGATACGGCAATAAGAATCTTTCTTCTGTTATGGGGTGAATCCTTTTTCACCAACAGTGCATCGTGGGAAAAAGTCAACGTCCATTTTTGTAGACACGCTGGCTGCTATTCCTTTTTGTCAAGAGTTTGTTTTTTGACAAGCATGCTATAAGTTGACATTTTTTCTGCTTGTGAGGATGATCTTTGCTTTCCCTGTGGGTGGCATCCAAATGCACATGCGTGCACGTTTGGCTCTGGGCGGTACGCGCACAATCCAGGAAGTACTCGGAATACTCTGTACTCGAATTTGAGGACTAGACTCCAACACTGACTGGTACTAAGTAAGACAAATCCTGCCTCCGGCAAAAATTAAGAATTAAATGCACATTCATCATTAAATGTCTTTTCATTTGTATCTACGGAGGTTGCGTTGCCAATCTTCCGTTTGTGTAAGCTTTGCCCTCTCCAAACAAACTGTCAATTATGGAGCGGATTTACCTGGCAAGCCCAAGACATCAAGTCTCATGGCAGGGAAGTCGCCCATCCATATCATGGGCACAACGCGGATTGCCTTGCACATCCATATAGTGGCAAAGTAGTTGGAGACCTCAGTCTCCTGGTCGTAATTGCCGCTGAACATCTGCACCATTCAGAAAGAGGACACGTTTTTATCTCTGCTCTGAGCAACGTACAAACACTGTTGGGTCTACAAGTGAGCCAATGACTTGGCCCGGGATGGCATCTCAGGCTGACTGAGACAGAGAGGAGGTACAGCTGCTCAATGCGGAACTTTTCATTGTTTATTCAGTCGAACTGAGTCAACTCAAATACACAGAGTGTTACTCACGCAGGCAAACAACAAGTATCAGGAAAATGAGAATCTGAAAAACCTTCAGATCCCTACAACATTTCTATCCTGTGCATCTGAGATCAAAATGAGTAAATTGGCCGATCGTATTTGGGAAATGAAGAACCAAAGCATAAAGAATGTTACAGAACTCCAACAAATTGAAAAGCAAATTAACCGAGGGAGAATAGAGGTTATGTGCTGCTGGCATCTCCATGGCTGTCTCAGAGGATGTTTTTGTTAAATAAATTTAGTTACAATTTTAAAGATGAACAAAGAAATTGACTGGAGCAAGATTTGAACCTGTGACCTCCAGAATATCGTATTGGTCCTCTACCAATTGAACTGTTCAGCCCTCCGTGGGTGGCTCTTCCCATTTGTCAATATCTCTGTTCAGGGGAGGGCGCTAGCCAAAAGCTATTAAACCTGACACCCCATGTAGCCAAGGATCACGCCCCAATAAAACGATAGAACCTGGGAAGTGGTGAACAGGGATCACTCAAAGAGGATACGGCTTTTTGAACATAAATCATGAAACATATTATATGTAGGGAAACTCTATCATTTGCTTCATAAATTTAGTTACAACGAATGCATAACTACAAAATTACGCGTAAAGAATGTGACAGATCTGCAATGAGCTACAGTTATGTCAAAAAAGAAACTAGTAGAGCTGTGAGAAGATTGCAAAGATTAATGAGCCACACAGCCACGGTGCGGAGAACACCACAGAGCTGGAGTGAGTTAAAGGCCTGCAGACAAAACAGTACAAGAGCGGTTCCCTGTCTTACCACGGTGTCGCCAGCCTTGTCTGTGATGTCCTGCCAGGTCACCAGGTCGACGCTGCATCTGACCACGTACTTCTGCACATACCATAGCCGGGTGGTGCTGCTGAGGCCCTGGGTCACTACCCCACCGCACTTCCGCTTCTTGTTGAAGTTAATCTGGGTAGTGTTAACAGACAGTGACAACTTCTAACTTCCCGTCAACTTTAGGAGGAGTCGACGGTGGGGGGTGTGGAGAGTTATTTCTGACATAACCCGGAACTTGCATACACACTGAGTCTACCCAGAAAAAACACACTGTAACACCCAACTCTTTCAAACTAAAAATCAAACAGGATCATCAATTCTTCTCAAATCTTGGTGTTAAACCTGATGCTTTGTAATGAAACAATGCCAACCTGAAGAACTGATATTTAGTGGCAAACCCGAAGGCGTTGGAACTATGACTTAATGTACTATAATACCTTTCTCAATCGGTTCTCAATAAACTTATTTTATACCTCTGTATGTCACTGAAAACTGACTCTTTCTGTATTGGGATCTGATAATTGATTTCTTTGTAAATGAACTTTACAAGCCTCTGCAAATCTTCCACACTGTAAAGCAATAAATAGGCTACTTGACCGGGGCCAAGTGTCTCACCTGGAGGTAGGCACTCTGGTCCACTTCCCGAGCACACCACCCGCCGGTCATACCCTGTTGGTCTTTCAGCCCCAGACGGGCCCGGACCGCCTTGCTGTGGGAGTCGCAGAAGCTGGAGGCAGTGACCTGGTCATCCTTGATCTGTCCATCCTCCACGCCAAGGCCGACCATCGACATCACTGTCAGTGTAATCGCAGAAATGGAGTGTTCCCAAAATTGTTCTCAATGTACATTTTGTTGTTTTCATAGCATGCAAGTTTCCAGGCTGTCGACGTATTGCCATGTGACCTTAAGTACTCTTTACCTTTCACGTGAAAAAAGCTAAAATGTCAAAAAGTTCTGCTACTTTTGTGCAGACCAGGTGTGCAGAAAAGCTGAAACTCAGGGTTAATATCTAACAAAAAAAGGCTGAAATCAGCTAAAAAGCTAAAATTCTCGTACCCCTGTTTGAAGTAGTGATTTGCATGCTAGCATGCTCGCTATCACAAATGATAATGAGGAGAACAAATACATGGGGAGAATGCACTGGTAACACATCTGAAGCCATCTTTCACCCAATGCTACAACGCTCAAGTCACCGATCTAATACGATGTCAAAACAAGACGAACAGTTGAAGAGCGTTTTTTTTTTTCACCAGATGTGTTCATCATTGTTTGAAAAATCTGGTGCAAGGCTGACTGTTGAAACTCTACTGCTAGCTGATGTCCCAAGGTCAGACTGCCTGAAACGTGAACTGTTTAACGTTACCAGAACGTTGCGTTGCGTTGAGTATAAAGACTGCAACTTTAAGTTTGGATTTGAGACTCAATTGTTGTTTGTGTTTTCAAGTTGCAGTTGATTATTAATCATGAATGTTCTTCTCTCAACCAATACCGAGTTCTTTACTGAGCTTCCATTTTTTTTTGAGGGGGGGAATTCTAGGTCACCAGATTAATGATGTCACTTAAACAGATCTCAGAATCCATGAAGAATGTTCAGGGAGTTTGTCATACGGAGCTTTGGTCAACAGCATGCGGTACGCTGTTCTACAAATACGCAACGTTTAAAATAAGTTCTTTTACTGGTAGGAATCTTGTGGCCACAGCATGCAAGACTTCAGCCCTGACAAAGAGCAGTTGTCTCGTGGCTACAACTTTGATCTCTAGAATCACAGTGCCATAGAGATCAGCCATAGCACCAGAATTGTTTAAAGGCATGGCCTGCATATCACATTGTCTGCTGTTTAATGGGAAGGGAAAAGATTTTCAGCAACAATAAGGATTGGTTTCCTACCTGGTGGAATGGTCATGGTTGTGGCAACTGTAGGAAAGAAGGAAAACAAGTCACAGATACAATGCGCCTGATTCAATCTAGGCTTGGTATGAACAAGTCACTTGCTTGAAACTGGAAAGAAACACAAGTCATCATCTCTGCTGACAACTTTCACAGATAAATGCAACTGAGCAAAGTCAGAGAAAGCGTAATACACTGTACGTGGAATATGTGACCAATCACCACAAAATGAGCTGAAAGTTGGAATTTTCAAAAATTGAGATATTGGTGTATTTGAATTTAGCAAAAGAGAACTTTCCAATGGTACGCATTTAGAACACTCAGAGTAAAAGTATGAGGTAACAATGTGACATTATTTTGGCGCCTTTGCGTCTTTGATCCCAACATTTTTCAACATTTCTGACAAGGCACGGCTAATGCTATCAGCAAAATTGCTGAGAAAATGAAATTTTTAAATCTATGATCCTGCGAAATATTTGTAATTAAATAGAAGACGGGTTTCTCTTTCCAAATATTACAGTAGCCCTCTCCCCCATTGACCTCCACTTCAATACGAGTTTAAACCCTCAAAATAGAAAAAGAGCAGAATGTGACTTTACGCTCATCTGGTTGTGACGGGTCACATGTATGTATACATCTTTGGGGGGGGCAAGGGCAATGGAGTTGGCCAAAAGGCTCTTTTCATATCAAAGTGTCGGTGAGCCCTCAAGTCTCAAGTCACGTTGGCTCAAGAAATTGAAATATGGCAAGAAACTCATGCCAATAGCTGAGAACAAGACACAAGCAACAGATTGCACTGCACAGTGTTTGGGCTAATGATCCCTAACTAAGCGGGCATTTGTAGAGCTCAGCATTCTTTCTGGGCTCGTCAGCACTGGGCCGCATTCTCACCTTGAATGATCGGCTTGACCCCGTTGTACCGCCTCCTTAACGAATTGGTGAAGGTGATTTCACTGTTCAGCATGATGGCCCTGTACTCATCCAGCCCTAGGGAGGTGGTCAGAACATCTGCGGCGGGTTTGTCGCCCGGGGAGTAGCCAATGGCCAGCTTCTGGAAGATCAGGCACAGGAGGTCGCCCCTGCGGACGGGGATGCGCTCGTTTTCTCCTGCGACCTCAAAGCGTTGCAACTGTGAGCCAAGACAAAAAATCCATAAGGGATTACTACACCAATCTTTCATCTGATTAGCATTCGGGAGCGTCTCCAAAATCGGGAACAACTCGGGAACCAAAGAAAGACAACGCATTTTTTTTGTACCCCCGATAGATGTGCCAATAATTGTTTCTGACGCCTGTCACATTCCAAGACAGTGAGAATCTACAGAGGGCACTGTATTTTAGAATATGTAAAGTTTACCCTGTCAAAAAAGCCAACACTTCCAAACCTCACGCATGCCCAAATTGTTTAAACTCTGAGAAGTTTTGAATTTTCCCAACAGCGGCAATGACTGATCCAATGAACAGGTTATTGTAGCAGGCATTCTAGTTTATCCTTCAAAACTGAGTGGCCAATTTAAAAATTTTCTGGGGTCATCTTGGCATAAATATCCGGCGGCTTGGGACTTTGTTAGAGGAAGAGGTTTGGGGCATGACAGCCCTTTTTATGTTCTGTTGTTCTGCTTTCCATTTTGGCGTAGCCCTTCAGAAAATGCAGGTTTACTGGACTAGGAATGCATGCAGTGACAGATGCAAAGGTATCTCCAACAAGGGTTGTCATGATCAGATATAAAAACCAGAGGGGTCATCGCACCCTGTCATTGCCGGTCGTAGTCACATAGGCACTTCCAATGAGCTTGAAGGTTTTGTCGGCGTCAGGGTTGTCGGGGTCGGTCTTGCGCAGGACAGCCATCATGAAGGACTCCCCATTGAAGGGGCGGTACTGCAGCCCCTTCAGGTAGCCACAGCGGGTGAAAGGTTTGCCAGTGAACACCACAGCGATGTCCTCTTCCTCTGCCTCCTCGGGAGTGTCAGTTCCCCCCACGTCAGGTTCGTCAACTTCAACTGGGATGAAGCAAGTAAAACTGCAGTCAATAATGAGGCAGTGGTGATGTTTCAATCCCAAAAGACAAAGCAGATGTGATTTAGTAAAACTTGAAGACTTGTCTTTCAGATCAATTCTTCCCCTTTCGTCTTCTTTCAACGTTTCTGTGCTAATCATCAAAACCATATCAAAGATGGGAGATTTGTAATAATAATAATAATAATAACTGACATTTATAAAGCGCCCAATCGATCAAGCTGCTCCCAGGCGAATAAATCTTTTGTTCGAAATCAGACAAAAGAGCTTGGGCCTTGTAACAAAAGACCATACTCGGAACAAAAGACACAGCTGTTGGAAATTGCCAACATGTTTTCATTTGTCAATAGTGCAGGAAATCCGTCTTTGTTTGAAAGATAATACCACTGTTTATGACATTCAGCGCAAGCGGATTACCACCGGGAACAAAAGCGCTCCAGTGAGAGCGATACAATACCGCTGCACGCTAATCTGGCCCAAATTGAAAAGATGCCAGTAGCGCACTGTGCCAGTTTCGGGAACAAAAGAAACTTAAGTAACACTGCGAAATCTGGGCTCTTTTCACAAGGCGGCAGGCCTGGCTGCAATACTCTGGCATCAATAGATTTTGTCTGTCTGATTAGAGTAGCCACCTGACAAACACTCTATGGGGCTTAGGCGTTCAGGAAAAAAAGAATTTTTGAAGATTTTTGAAAAACAAAGATATTGAAAAACTGCCCGTATGTAGGCACTGAATTTTTAAAAGCACCCGGCAAGAAATAGTTCAAATAACATTTTGAAAAGAGTGATCACACGAAGGTGTTAATCATTGGAGAAAGCCTTTAATCATTTGAAAATTAATATTCCGAATGGCAAGTCACAATTAATAGACACTTTCCAAATAATACGTCATCACAGATCGTTGGAATCTGGGTGTGGCTTGTCAACCGCCATTAAATCTTACCATCTCGTCCGATGACATCCACTCGCATGCTGATTGCCCGTTTCCAGAGCAACGGTCGGAATCGAATGAATCTTGTCATCAGGGCATCCCGGAAGAAATTCTTGATGTGCTTCTGACACCTGCAGTTGCTCTCGAAGACCTGGCAATCGCACACAATCATCACACAATATTCTCAGAATTGTAAGAGGCCAGATTTTGTTAGCACGCAAGAACTTCAGATGTGACGGACTTCACCAGAAACAACACGTTTCAAGAAGTTGTTGTGGACCCTTACAATGTGACCCCTGGCCTATGGGGTTGTGCCCGGCAGCCATCTTGTCAGTCAGTGTTTTTGTTCTGTAGGGATACACATGAGCCGACCTTTTGTGCACACCCTCAATGACAGAAGCACTGCCCGGGGAGATGGCTGCCACGCTTAACCTCAACATGGGCCCTTGTATCACGCATCACACCTGCACACAATTATGCACGGGCAGACTTAATGCAGCAAGACTTTGGACGGTGGGACCTACGACAGACCTACATACAGGTGACAACACCTGAAGGTGTATTAAACGGGCGAGGCAATTTTTCATTGCAATGAGCACATATCGAACACACAGAGCTTTTAGACTGATCCAATTCACCATTTTGATGAGCCCTTTTCACTACTCCAACACTCCTAAGTCCTGAATGTTTTGCGCCAATCTTAAGCATCTGTGGATTTACTGATATGCACCTTTAGGCATCAGTAGGACCTTCCGGGGGAAGGAGGCAATTTGTTTAGGGGCCATTTCATCAACAGTGTTATTTCTAAATTTTTTTCAAGCCAAATGGTGATTTTGTCCCCTTTCATCTGTTTTGGTTTTTTTTCATTCACTTTTCCAAGGTACATACTCAAAAAGACACTGGAAAAACTTCAAAGCCAGATACTGTTATAATATTGTGAGCTAAACGTGAGAACCATTGAATTACAGTAGCCAATAGTGGGCTGGAAATACCTGAGGGGCTCTTTACAGGAAAAGAATACTTACATCAGCCTTGCCATTGTCATCTGTCGCGTACTCAAAGTTTTGCCCATCATGGCTGTACTGGACGTTGAACTGTTTGACACAGCCCACGGGGGAGCGGTCCTGGTCCACGATGCCGCAGTGACCCTGGGTAACCACCCCGATGACCAGCGTGTTCTGGCCCAGGTCCACCTGCAGCCACTGGTCGGTGTCATAAGAGCCGGCCGTCCAGGAGCAGGCGCCGTACTCGGTGTTGTCCAGCCGGCCCCGGTGGGCCTCGTAGCTGCCCAGGGAGGACGAAGCCGTCATAGCGCTATCTGAGATCTCCCGTGACTGCACGCCCAGGTAGCTGCTGAACATGACTGCATGACATGGAAGATGAACACAAGCGTATATGAGTGCTTCTCAACCACACCTGTCTTAACCCTAAAGAGAGCGCGGTTATTCAGTCATCTCGCAGCCAGGTAGGAGGGTAGATTCCCCCAACCCCTAGAGCTCGGATATCACACTCATGTAAAAAACTCATGAGCAGTTCATACGTAAAGTTTCAAATCAACACGACATGCAAGAAAAAATACAAGTTGCGCGAGAACACCATGTTTCTAGTTCCACCTAACTGGTGTCCGAATGAGAGTTGAGGTAAAAAAAAAAGAACGGGGAAAGCTTACAAATGCAATCAGCCTGCTGAGACCACCTTCACAGGACATGCTAACAACCTTCTAAAATCACGGTACATGAGTCATTTGGATCTTTCATTTACATTGCTATTGCTTTGAAAGCATGCACGTATGACCACAGACAGAAACACTTTCCACCCGTTTCATTCTGAAGTCACTGCATGTGAATATCACAAGATCCCATACAAGGAACAAGTAAAACGAGAGGCAAGCAGTGGGAATACAAACAGAAGTGTAGAATGCCAGGTGCGAAAACGAAATCACAAATAAACGTTACTAAAAATTTAACCACTGATGCAAGTTTTTGTACTCCTTTGGCTTTCCTGGCATGACTCATTAGGACATACTTGAAGAGTTCAAAGGCTCACGTGGACAGATTCATCAGGGTACTTTGTGGATACAATTCATGAGTTCGGTAATGTGGACAAACGTTGCTCCCTCATGAATTCCGAATGAACAATGGACACGCTTGGACGCAATCAAACCTATGGACAGCACCTTAGAGAAGTTCCATCCACCGGGCAGTGCTGTGCTCAAAGAACTTCGCGATGCATCTATATATATTTTTTTCAACTGATATCCCCTGCATTCCTGGTGGACACTGAAGGAGGGAAATGAAAATTCTCTTCTGGGTACACGTCAGCTCTGAACTGGTTGCAACGCAAGTATTCTACAGGACCACGAGGAATACTTACATGCTTCGACACGATGGCCTTCAGATGCTGTGGGCGGGGAAGAGGGAGGAGGGGGAAAAAAAACAGGAAAATTACTGTCACTTGGAATGCACAGAATGAACGGAATGAAGAGAACCGTTCTGATGCTGGTCAAAAACCTCACTGCAGTGGCGTAGGTTTTGATTTTTTCTTCACGGCATGTTTTTAGTTGCGTGGAAGGTAGAGGAGATGTCTCAGTTCTCCAGACGGGGAAAATGACGATAAAATGGCACGAGAAGAAAACAAACATTTGGAAGTTAAAGTGAGGGTTGAAGGAAATTGGTGGACAAGTAAATAACGGGGAAAACCCACTGAATCAGACATGGTAGATAACCAGTCTACCAGCGGGCTTGGGTGGGATTTCACCCCCCGAGTCACAGAGATGAAAAGTGAGGGATGTACCGATACACCAACCCAGCTCTCCTACTGTAAGGGTGAGAAATACCCGGACCAATGACCATCAAATAAAGGGTGTATTCCTGCAATATTTCAGAATCTTAAACTTGAAAGAAACAGACTTCAATCAAACACAGTTGAGAGTGAACGGTGTTTGACCACAGGCTTAATAAGATAGACGAACTCACTCACATTCCAGAAACACGTTGATGGAATATGCCCTCGAGCCTTGCATAGGCTGAAACTGGACCTCGGTCAGGGGCTCGATCGAGTCGAAGTACGGCGCTGACAGAATTTGTCCCCCAGCCTCGTCGGTCACGTCATCGTAGTACACGGTGCCACCGGCCGACATGAAGCCAATGTAATCCCCAACGCGGACGGGGATCTTGGAGTTGGCGCAGGTGCAGAGGTCCATGCTGTCGTCAGCGATGGAGAGCCGGGCGCTGCCCACAATGACGAACTTGCTCTTTTCCTCCGTCCGGCGCCAGACGATGAGCGTGACGGGCTCAATGGAGTCGGCGTGTCGCTTGATGGTGAAGGAGCGGATGTAGCCCTCGCAGGCCACGCGCTGGCTCAAGTCAATGATGGCGTGGTGGCCCTCATCCTTGTGTTCTCGCAGCTTGATTTCATTGCCCATGCTGGACGGACAGATCACTGGATGGGCGATAACAACAACATTTACCTCCAAATGGTACCTTCAACAGGCATTTCCACAGGCTCCTGCGCAACGTTTGACGATTCAGAGCCCCTAAAGGTGAAACCTATTGAAAACAATTTTTATCCACTTCCAGATTGAGTGCCAATCTAAGTTTCTCACAAAAGCAAAACAGATTCATTTTCCTTCGCAGGGATGACGCAGTAGAGAGACTTTGAAATAGTCCACGTGTACCTAGTGTCTCCCAAAGGTATCATTCCTGAAAATAACACATCTCCCTTCTGCCCTATTTGTACAAGTAATACAAAGTATTTGCATTGCTCTATTCAAACCTAAACATTTCTGTGATAATTATAGTAACCTTTTAGTGATACTTGTGCTGTTTCTCAGACAAGGTTACTCAACACAACAAATGAAGACGGATGCTTTGTTATTCTGACAAAGTTGTTCTGCCCACAGGAGTACAAACGCTAGCACTCATTTGTGACGGGGCAGGCCTCTGTCGACCATTTCCAAACTTATCTTCATTGAAGTTAACAGCACCAATGCCCATTTTGGGTGTGGTCTTAGTTTTTGAAGTAGTTTGAATGAAATTACCGCAGTCGAGCGAGAACGATTGACACGGTGGAGTGAGCCACCAACTTCATCCTCTTTGTTACATTATGTTGACGAAGAAGTAGTTTTTCCGGGCCACAAACCAAAAGTTCAACTTACATTGGCACCTGCTGGTGCCGACGCCCACGTAATTGGCATCACAGTGGCAGCCGTGGACCTGGTTGCGGGAGCAGCAAGAGGCGTGCTCGCTGCAGCTCACCGCAGTGCAGACAGCCTGGCCCCCGGACTCACAGGTGCAGGACAAGGTGCAGTCGTGGTTCAACCAGGACTGGTCGCGCTGCCGCCCCCCGAAAAGGAAAAAAGAAGTAACGCCACCAGTTACTTGTGCCAGTCATTTCCCGGTTTGCCTATGTATTGAGTCCTATTGTCCGTATTTCTACATAATTGAAAACACTGTCCAATACGTTTCTCCTACTCAAGGTTCCTGCATAAGTGATCAGATATTTTGCAGGAATTCAACAGCTTCCAACTGTTGGAAGATCTTTTCAGCTACTTAATATTACTGAATGTAGTTGAAAACTCTAAGCATTTTAAGAGCAACGACACAGATCTCATCGCATGAAGAATGGCCAGGGTAAACATAATTAAATTCCACTAGGAAATTGGGACGGGGTTGAGAAAGCCCCTGTCACTCAAAGATCAAACGAAAAGTAGCACACTGAAGCAACAGCAATGAGAATTGGCCACTTCATCCACTGGCACCCAAGACTTTGAAACGCATTGGCCGATCAGAATGCACAAAATCTGTCGACTAAATGCGCGTTTGGAAAGGGTCAACAGATTCCGTGCACTGTGATTGGCCAACGTATTAGAAACTCTTGGTGGCACACTATTGTGAATCACCCGTGTTGGCCTGCATCTCGAGCTAAAAAAATACAAACCAAGAAAGAAGTGAGATCGGAAGGAGCAAAAGGACTCACGTTGTAGTACTTATCACCGTAGCGACAGCCGCATTTGTTCTCAGGGACGGGCTTGCCGTTCTCCATGACGTATCCGGCGGGGAGGTCGCAACCCTCCACGCAGCTCAGCTGGCACATGGCAGGGGCCATGGGTTGGAAGCAGGTCGGCTGGCAGGCACTAGCACAGATGGTATACGTGGATCCCTGGGGACAGTCAAACGCTGCGGGAATCCCAAAACACAATACGACACAGTTCCCCCAAATACTGTCCCATCTTTCACTTGTGACCCACACAAAGCCACTTATATTGTATAACAAAGTCATTTCCTTTTCTATACAACAAGTCACGAGTCATTCTCCTGCCACTCGCGTTGCGAGTCAATTTTTTTCCCCGAGTCAAGTTCACAAATATTTTTCAAGCCTCTCTGACCTCATAAATTGACTTCTGATATCCTACGCCAGTGATGAGATAATCTCACTTATTTGGCAAGACAGGTACTGGCCAGTCTGCCTATTCATTTTCCACCCTCATATTTTTAATGACAATGCAGTACATCTGTATAACGAAAACAGACAGGGTAGTATTTTGCACATGGGAGTCATAGATGAATATTTTTTACTTGTAAATTATTCCAACAAAAGTTGGTCAACAAGCCACGTCTGTTCAAGTCAAGTAAAGCCATGAGTCATTGCTTTCCCGGTCAAGTGAAATCTCAAGTTTAAAAACAACTTGAGTCTGACTTGAGTCTCTTATTCAAGTCAACAACAGTGTCGCGCCTGCTGGCGCCTTGGCGACTACTGTTCAAATCCCACGGCCGCAAATGAGTGGATTGTTGTTAAAAAGTTATAACTGAGCCCTAACTTCCCCACGTCCGCACTGACAATCACTTTCACCCCATGGAAGTTTCCTTTAAGTTTCACACACACTCTCCACTCTTGCAGGACCGATAAAGGATGGCAAAATTACAGTCCATCATTTGTCATTTGTGCACGGTGTTCCTCAGAGGCAACAAAGTTACTCAAAATCTAAAGAAGGACGCCTCATACACGTTTCAAGAACAACTACATGGCAGGATTTCCAGGAAATCCAGGACACGTTCTCATAAATGCAGCAATGAGATGTCAAGTGCTTAAAAGTGACGAATTAGGGTAACCACGCGCGCGAACATGTATGTGTCATGTCAACACGCGCGCGGGCTTCTATAGGCAATTTGTTGGAAATGACCTCTTTTCGTTGTTTTCTTCAAAATAAAAATGGGAGGGGGTTTAGTCCCATGACAATCTTTACACCAAGTAGGCTTTTCAACAATAGTTTTGTCTGTTACTTTTTCTACAACCGCAAACGATGAACTGTACCTTTATTAAGGGGGCAGTTTCACAGTATACACGGTGCGTATTGAATGTTTCAATATATGACACAACAGCCACAGGAAAATAGGCTAGGAAACCGATTTCAGAGACGAGAAGATGTGGCCGGGATACTGGCGGAGCGTTGTAAGATACACTTACGGCAGTCGAGCACTTCACGCCAGCTGATAATGGCGTTGCCTTCCTGGAGGTACCTCAGCCGGTTCTCCACCAGGATGCGGTTGGCGTACTCCGTCATCATGTTGCAGCGCAGCTTGTCGTCGAAGTCCTTGCGGGAGCACAGGTCATAGATGCAGGTCCTGTACATCTCGGCCGGGTCAAACTGTCTGTGGCCCACGGCGAACACACCTGAAAAAGTGGAAAGGGTACGGAGGTTCAAGACACCAGTGGGACCCAACAACATGAACAGGTCCCGAGCACAGTCTCAACTTGCACCTTTTGGTTAACTTGTCGAGTTCAGTCTTACTTGGCTCACTCTTCGCCGTTCAAGTTTAGGGCCGAAAATTGGCGCCAGTTTGGCACAAATTGATCCCAGGTGATTAAAATGAGCGAAGCTTAATTCCAAATCAGAACATACCTTTAGCATTCCTGATAGGCTCGCATGCTGCCTCGACTCTCTGCATCAGTTTCTCATCTTCATTGCAGTAGTCTAGATCAACGCAATTATCGCAGCTGGGGCATTCGAACGGATTGGCAGTCCACGAGTCTCCAAAGGCGATAATGTCTTTTGTCTTGAGCGAATCAAGGGACAAAACAACAAACGGTGGTCAGTGCAAATTAAACTTAATGGTAGCCTGTCATGGCCGAGTTTACCAACTTATGGACGAGTAGGCGGAGTCTTGTATCACGTTCTTTTCTCACCTGGGCCATATTTAGTGTAATCTACCCCCACCCGATTAAAACCTCAGATGCTACTGCTTTTGAGTGGAATGACTACAGACTGGTAAACTCGCTGTCTTAGTTTAAATTTTGGTGTGTCTCCTAAACGCATAGTTTAGCAAGTGTCACTTCTGCTCAATTTCACCACTGGCTGCAAGCTCAGCTGTTCACAGACCACCAATAATAATTATCTCGACTTGGGTAAAGAGAAATTTTCATTCCGAGTGACAGGTTGAGCCTTCACCTCTGAGCCGCTCTTCATGATGAAGATGCCGTCCTTGTGAGGTTTAAGGCTGCCGCACAGTCCACACATGTTCTCGCTGTACATGTCCTTGTCTACGAAGAGCTTGAAGGTCTCCCTGCCGTCCCACATGATCTTCATTCCGTAGCTTTCGCTGTTTACAACCTTTACGAGGAAAACACAGAGAATTCTGACAAATTGGTACAACGTTGAACCTAGCATAATAGGTGTGAAAATCATTTTTTATTCGAGCAAAACATTGTTCTGGGGGAGCAGTTTTAAATATCTTGATATGCACCTGCTTGTTTTTAATAATTTTCAGCACTTCATGAAGTTGCTTATTGGAAAACATTTAAGCAAAATTTAGAAATGTATCAGTCAAAGGCAATAAATCATGTAAAGCCTCGGCTGGTATTATTTCCCGACGCTGAGCGTACGTCATGCACTTACCACATATTTCCCGTCTAAGTCGATTGTGATGTCGTCACCTACTGAGCAGGG
Source organism: Acanthaster planci (assembly GCF_054643075.1). Taxonomy (NCBI): domain Eukaryota; kingdom Metazoa; phylum Echinodermata; class Asteroidea; order Valvatida; family Acanthasteridae; genus Acanthaster; species Acanthaster planci. The sequence goes on from NC_141791.1 coordinate 12,916,435, forward strand.
CAAGTTGTTGATGTTGTTGTCGATGAGGACTTGATTGTTTTGCAGGAGGAAGAGCTCCTGCCAAAAAAAGTCACAGAAAGTTTTCGCATGTTATGGGCGGCTGAATTGGATTGAATCACAGAGACCCTATTAAGTTGAATTTACTGTCACGACGGTTTGACTTGGATGAATTTAAAACTTAAAAGAGTTGCTCTCCTCATGGATTTACCGTTTTGCCAATCATGACCTCCAACTGTCGATTGTAGGAAACTCTATTGTTCCAGTCTGGCGCCACGTTGACACCAACGATCTTGAACGTCCTGGAAATAACAAGGAATAACGACACTCAAATTTCAAAAACCAATGAGGAAATGATGAAGGGATTGAGTGCGATAACAAGGAAGGTTAGAGGGAAGGCTGCGGTCGAGTACATTGCAAGTCGCCATCCAGCAAAGTCACAAGCCGTTGAAATGAACGGTGACAAAAGTATGCCTTTGTCACCGTTCACCCTGCTACTTGTGACCGGACTCGTGGAAGAACTTGTCAAGGAGTCGTGACTGGATTTAACTGCAACATAACCACGCGCAAGGAAACATACAATGGGGTCAGTGCACTCTTTTACTTCCCCACCCTCCACATCTCACCCTCCAAATCAGTGACCCAGGGTTCCCTCAGACTCAGAGGTACCAAAACTCGTACTTGAAAATCAGTTCTTGTACTCGGCTGGTAAAATACTCGGACTTCCAGGTACTCAGAAATTTAAGTACTCGGCAGTACTCTGTACTCGACTCCAAGACCGGTGAGTTGTAGGCAAAATAGGAGTGGTGTATATGGCAATAAGCCAGCAAGCAACCTTTTCCCAGAAACGTTCTCAAAAAGCAAATTGGGGGTTCGAAATTTGCACATGAAAGCATGTAGACTGAACAATGTGGAAGCAGACAAGCACCAACGGCCACCAACTTACCTCTCCCCATCCTCGACGCAAGGCTTGGCCAGGATGTATTTGCACTTGCCTTGGTAGTTGAAAGATCGGCCACTGAACTGGGTGTAATGTGGATCCCCCCAGGCCCTGCACAGGGCAAACTCTGCAAGGTATATGGTTTGTTACGCAGTACATGTCATCACTGGTGACAAACACAGGGGGAATTTAAATTGGTGCACGAAACGGACGGGTGAAAAGTTGGCCAGCACTGCAGGAGGAGTTGATCGGTACGACCGGGTTCCCAGAGAAATCTGAACACCAATTTCCAGGACTTTTCCAGGACTAAAACAGGACAATTTGCAGAGAAAAGTTGTTTGGTATTGTGAACTGGAGGACTGGCATCATACAATAGCCCCAAAAGGATATAACTTGTAAATTTATCATTATTCTGTTATCATATCAAAAGTGGCCTGCCAAAAATAACTCGTGCATGATTTCTCCCAGACAACTTTTTCCCCTCGACGACCCAGGAATTTTCTGTAACAATAATCTGGGGTGTGTGCAGGGATTGGACAATAAGGGGCTTACCCCTCCGTCCCGTATCTTGCTGGGTATACTGTACAACCATGCGGGAGCTTTCAACCCTAACCCCCCGGGGGTGAATGTCAAATCATATTGAAATCGGAGGATTTGGGACTATAGAGTTAATGATTGTACCAAATACTGTTGGATAACTGTGGATCAGCATATTCATTAAAAAGGCAGTTTGAGGGAAAGAATATTGCATTGTAAATTTATCGCCCAGAATTGTGTCTGAAAAATACAGCTGAAGTGACCTAATGCAGACTTCAATATCAATGTTGATGGACTTTTTGCATCAGAAAAACTCACATATGTCCTCAGTTTCTGCATCACAACTGCCATTCAACACAGAAATTGCATTTTGGAAAAATTTGCCTGAAAAAGTCAATGGAAAGAAGGCTGTGGCTTTTCTGAAACTGGGCCCGGGGGAAAAGTTCTGAAAAATTACCCTGAAGGATTAAGATCTGGTGTCCAAACAATCTCACCCTTTTCACAATGTGTGCCGTGGAAACCAGCCCTACAGGCACAACGGTACTCAGAGCCGCTGATGGGGATGCACTCCCCACCCCGGGGGTTGCACTGGTGATCGAGGCAGACCTCCGGGAGGAAGTACTTCTCGACCCGTTCCGGTAGACACTGGTATATCACCTGGGGTGGGGAGGGGGATAATACATGGCGATAATGATTTGACAGAAGTTCTCTCGGAGGAAGGGAAGTGAGCGGCTATGTTTGAGGGGTCAAGGGTTGCAATTCATGCACTGCGTCCTTAAGCAAGGTGCTTTACCTCAACTTGCCTCCCCTCTTGAAAGGGGACAAATGGGTACCAGTCGAATAGCCAGAATGAAACCTGTGATGGGATGGTACTCCATTTAAGGGTCAAGGGTTATAATTTGGTCACTATTCATCCACTGTGTCCTTAAGCAAGGCACTTTACCTTAACTTGCCCCCCTTCATGATGGAATACAAATGGGTACCAGTATTTGCCTGGGGTGGTAGTCCATTGTGGGCAAATGGTATTACTCTCAGTTATTAGACGGCAAGGAAACCAAGAGATAAACACTGGCCTTAGGAGCCACTCATCAGGTGGCTGTTGAATGAAAGTACAAGAAAAGGCGCCTTTCCATATGCAAGTCAACACTTGTGCCAAGTGTTGCATATCCGTCAAAATTGCTCTGGGAGCAATTTTGACGGCTGAATGCAACGTACACATGTGTTATGTTAATGGTGTCAATTTTTGTGCCTTTTAAAGTGAAACCCATTAATGCATCTTGTTCGCAATGCACTAGAAAAACGTACATATGGAAAGGCGCCTTAAGAGGAATGGGGGCTACAGGGAGAGAGGGAACCATTTTGGATTTTCTAACATGAGTGCAACTCCACCACAAGCAGGCCATTCTGATATTAACTTGAACAGTGCAAAAAAGAATGATTTGGTCTTGATTCTTGCCAATGACTTCTGACTTATGACCCAAGACTGGTGGCAACTTGTGATGGACTCAGCGACAATCAACGACAATCTCAGCGGAGCCGTCCCTCTGAAGTTCACAGGAAACACTGTACCTTCAGGTACTTGGAGGTGCTCGAGCAGGGATCGCCAAAGGCCCCGTTATTCACCGCCAAGTGGCACTCGTGCTCCCCGTGGCAGAGGTTGCCCACGACACTGCGGGACTTGGTCGAGCGGCACTGGGTGGACTTCATGTAATCACTGACGCAGATGTCCCTGCTGGTCCGCCCGTAGTTGGCGTCGATGATGTTTATGTGCTTGCTGCCACAGTTGATGTGGGTAGACTCCATCTCGCAGGTGTGCTGAACTACACGGTGACAGTGAAAGATGATGAAGTATTAAGAAAAGTATACTTGCATCATCCCTGATGACTCAAAGTGTCGTAAAAATCAATTTTCCAGATTATGCAACAGGTCAACAATCCTATACAATGCCTGAACTAGGGCAGCAGTGGCAATTCTTAGTTTCGCCATGACTGCAAAGGAAAACTGGCATGACGCAAAGAAACGGGCAACGGTAGATGTCATCTCATTTAAATGCAGCGACCCATCCCGGGCCTCTACCCCAATTGCCACCAATTTTTTTAGTCCAACTGTGAAAGTAGTGAAATAATGCTCTCGACATTTTGAATGTCATTCAAAGTTTTGCTGATGTATAATTCATTAAAAATACGGACTCCTGAATTTAAATCAAAGTTCACTCTCCTGAAACCAAACAAAAGTGTTGCAGACATTCCGAATTAAAGCAAGCGCTCAATAGAGATAATAATGACGAGCGACATAAAGCTCAAAAATTGACCGTGAGGCCTGACCTCGTGTCATTCTTTCGTAGTTCTTCCTCCTTGCCCCTGATGAGCACTTTCATAAATCGATCACAATTCGGTCTGGCTTGGTGTTTTGAAACTGTACCCAAAGGTCAGGTGCTGCAAACCGGGTTACAAGTCTTGACCACAGAACCGAGTATTACCTTTGGCATAAAAGCTGCTGAATTTAAACTTTCCAGTACTGCCGTAACCGGTGGTGAAGGCCACATATCTCCAGTCTTTAATTCTAGGGGGACACCAGGTGAGTGACTGTTTTTCTCCAGCACGCCCAAGACGGAAACAACCATCGCACCACTCCACCCAGAATCTATTTTTAAAAAAAACAAATCTGATTAGATATTTATTCAATATCACGTGTCTCCATTTTCCTATTTTAAAAAAGTCCTAAGCTGAAATCCCAGGCACCACAAAAAAGCCAGAAACTTTGCTCGTGATGGAAGCTAAGGGGAAGTGGATAATTCTGTGATCTTTGACCTTTCCGATGCAAAAAACATAGCTCTCTTCAGAAACGATATGACCACTCCACAATTCAAATTTGGCTGTGCTCAGCTTTGTTTCCAAAATTCGAGCAGATGCAGAAATGCTTGAAAACATCCTTACCTTTTAATAAGAAAAACAGGAAGGACAAAGTACAGAAAATATGAGACTTCTACGCAGAGCTTGCTTCAGGAGCTCACCGTATAAACTTGTTCTAGAGTAATCTATGGCTGCTGTGACACAAAATATTTTATGTGTTTGGTCCGACTGGAAAACTACTTGCACAATAAATCACAATCTTTCACTGAAAAAAAATGGATTATCGCCGCTCTATCACAGCTGAACTTGCCAGCTTGGTGATGGGACAATTAGATGTCGCTTTCTCACTAGTTCAGCACTGCTGTATACACTGGTAATGACATTACACCAGCAATGAGTCAAAAACCGTTCAACTATATCAAACTGCTTGTTCTGAGCTCCTACCCTCTCATTTCATTCTTGTTGACTAAGCCTTTTTCCCTCCAGTTGGCTTGAGGTTTGCACTGCTTGCATTCCCGGAAGACGGTCCGGCTGTTCCCCCAGCCGGCAATGTCTAATAGGACAAGTTGAACAGAGAGGACACCTGTCAGATTGCTGATGACGATGCTGATTTGGGGGGTATTACAACATGTCCGATTGATCTACTTGGAATAGAGTCGGTTGAAAATTTGGGGATGGAGAACATGCAGCCCCCACTGGTGGGAGCCCCACGTTTTCACCGCACTATAGTGTTCCGGAATAGTCCAGTGTGACGTGGATCGAGTTGAAACGTGTCTCGTCCTAAATAAATGAATTTTGTCTCAAGCAGTGCTTCAATCTGAATGAACCTGGAATTTTTCGACTTGCTCGTACACCTACTGATTATGATGATAATAACAACAAAGGCACTGTTATAGTCGAGTCTATCACAAGTCTTTTCATGGGTTGTCTCAGAAGACCTGTTATAAGTGACAGGGCGACTGATGGCAATGACATACTTCTGTCCCAGTTCATTTCAATAGCTCGAGGGTTGGCTAGTGACTTGACAAATTCTGATAGACTTGTGATAGGGTCAACTATGACACTGGACAAAGATAAAAACAAGATAATGGTTAACGATGGCGTCGCTGTCACTCACTGAGTTCGATCAAGTCACTCTGCTCGTCCTTGGTCTCAGAGAAGCCCAGGAAGACGTCATTGTTGGCAGCAACCTCAAACTCCACGCGGCATTCGCCGGACTCCAAGGGGCGCAGGTCGTAACGGTAATGGTAGTCAGTGTTGGTCTTAATGATGGGGATTTCTGCAGCAGCAAAAAAAGAAGGACGTGGTTCGCGAAGAACTCTCGATTTCAGGAGACCATGGCACAAAAAGCACTAGCAAATTGTCCATAATTCCACATTTCTTGTTTTCTTTTTTCCAAATACCCAGATCACACCATCTTGGCTTTCCTGTGGCTCCAACTATTTGAATACTATTCCAAGTGATATCTCAGAAATGTTCCTGACACTGTTGGAAAATGACATTCCAACTACTTAAATCTCAAAATCAATTAAGCTGCCAAGTTGTTACAAGGGTAGCCTACTCACCTTTTTCTTTTGTCGTAGGGCCTCCTTTACCTGTGAATAAATGCAGGAGGTAAAAAAGTTCTCAAAATCTCAAGATCTCAACGAATAAATCCTAATCGAGCACGTTTGTATCGGGTGGTGGATAACAAGGCATCCTTTTTTATGGACTACCGTGCGCTATCATTCCATGAATGTTTAAGGCTTGAAGAAAATGCACTTAAGAAGTTCTGCACATCAGTGTGGTTGTTACATCCCAACAAAAACGTCAGTGGCGCTATGGCACTCCAGCTGAGCCGCCGCAGCCCAACTATACAGCACAGAAGGCAAGCGTGTGCCATGATGTGTGCCAACACAAGAAATGCACAAACGCTTGCGGAGGCTAAGTTTTACTGCTTTTATTGTGTCACGGATGAAATGTAAGGTTGTCATAGTTTGGATGAATCCTGTCAGATGTAAGCCCCCGTGAACTTTCAGGGGGGTACAGAAATTTTCTCTAAAAATTTGCCAACTACAGTAGGGCCAGCTGCAATGCAGTCCAACGGTTGGGACCATCACAACTATGGTTGACACAGACACTTTTTAGGGTGTATGTAAAAATCCTATTGAAATCGGGGGCTTTGGGACTGTTTGGGCTATTTGGGACGTAACAAGGCCAACATGAAGTGAGGTTGAACACCTGTTGACCTCACTCAAATCATACGTCTGGTAGTTCTGGGCTTGTACCACATCAGCATAAATATAGTGTTCTTTACTTTTAGCAGTCTGTTCCTATATAGTATCCTGTTTCCTGTTTCATATCAGGTGAGGATTCACCGCTAGTCTGGATACCAAACACAGCCATTGTGAATATACTACAATTAGTCAAGATTAATAAACAATTTTCATCCAAGTCAAGGAATCAGATTACATTCATTTTTAAATACATCTTTGTTCACACCTCTCCATCGTGTCACATACGCATATGCTGCCGTTTTACCCCATAATTTCCCTCAAATATCACAGCCCTGTCCTCTAGTCACAAAGGCAATCTTTCTGATATGAAAGACGGGCATCACTGCCAACTTATCTCTAGGTAAGTTGTTTTGTAAAGGTAGATTTTGTTTCCTCGTTAAAGGAACAGGGTGCTAAAGGTAAGAAACACAAGCCCTCGGCTGACAACAAATGTAATGATAGTTCCGGAGGTAGATGTTGAACACAGCTTCATTTTCTCTTAGCGCCAGCCCAGTAAAACCGCGAATGGCTTACATCTAAGGGGCCCCAGCTCATAGAAGCCATATTCATCATCATCCAATGTGCCGGTGTCCCCAAAGCGCAGACGGGTGACGGGCAAGGAAAGCTTGTCCCTCAGGAAGCCGGAGTCCTCAATGTCTTGGTGGATGTTCCAGTCAGCATTGCACTGTCTTCCTTCCTTGCAGCCTGAGACAGAAGGATGAGAGGGAAAAGTCCTACAAATGGCTCTTTGGATGACAAGGCCTCCATCAACCAATCAACTGAATTAATCAGCTGATGTCGCAACATAAGTCAATACATAAATACAAAGTGACAGTCAACATCATGGACAATACCCTAAGTTCTACTTGCAAAGAACCTGCCTATCATACAATTCGAACTTTAACACACATACAAGAACTGGGCCAATAAAGTATAAGGTTAAGCCAATTTGTTTAAATTGACCTATAGTAGATGAGTCCCCTAACATGGCGCACTTTGACGTCCACCGTAGCATTGCCAAACCTCTTTCTTTATAAGAATTAAAAACTCGTTTGGTTATTGGTACTATGCCTTCATGATACATGGCGTTTAACCTTTGTCAACAATTTCAGTGTCATGAAATTTCATAGAGGGGTTGCATGCATGGAGCTCCCTCACAGAGAAGACATGTTTGTTATTTTGATTTATATGACTATGAAGTACTACTGGGTCTACTCAGGCATATCACACAGGAAAAAAGACCTGATCTCTGTGAGGACGCTCCATGCAGCCCCTCTATTTGAAGTTCAAAACTGTCGGTGTCTGGAAATTGGGCTTGAATTTAGCCGAGTCTACCTTACGTGGTGCACTTGAAAAACTCAGACAATCCCACATAAACATTTATAAACTCATTTGAAGTTGATTAATTCTTATAAAGCATCATTACTTCCACTCAAATACCCATCCACAAGTTTGTCGGAAACTTCTTTTCCTAATTTTGGGCTCATTTTGTAAGATTTCATTTCGCCCATCCAAACAAACAACGGAAAATCTGGCAAAAATAAAATTTCATCCAAACTTTGTAGTACATAGGCTACATAAAATCGGGATTCATGAATCAGAATGAGGAGCTTAATGAAGTTTCACTAATTTTGAAGGGCTTGTTTCTGTAGGAGCAAACTGGCCAATTCACCGTGCACCGTATCAGAGGCACGCGCGAGAACAAGCAGATTATTATGGCCAGTATTATTAAACCTAGTCCGCCCTAGTCGTCGTCTGACACGCACCGCCCCCATTTCGAAATTTTGAGTCTCGAAGCATTTATTTCTGGCACAAAGTACAACAAAATAATCCCTGACAAATTCTCAGTCGAAACTTACCAGTACATCCTCAGATTTTTTACGTTTTTAGCACGTCACTAGCGCATGCGCATAAACAACCAGTCAAAGCTTCAACATGTGGTTTCGAACACTGCTTCAAAACGACTGGAACCAGTGAAACCAAAGTCTAACCGGATTCACACGTTTCGACGCTCCAAAGGCCTGCATCCGAATCTCTTGTCTATCTAGAGCTAGGTCTAGGTCCTCGCGCCATTGGAAATACGTGGAGACGCGTAGACAATAGACCTAGCCGGAGCTCTGGAAGCCCGTTTCGACGCTCCAAACTACCTCGTGCTCCACGTCCACGTGCGAAGTAATTATTTTCAGATTCAGTCTAGGGCGCCCTCACTTGAAAATGTATGTGCACCTTTTCACATAAGCACGAAAAAAATCATTAACCTAGAGGGAGTTTCCTAGGAAGCATATATAGGACATGACTGAAAAAAAATTTCTGCCTTCTAATTCGCCCGGGCGGATTACTATTTCGCAGCGCTAGGGTTCCGGAAGCTCGCTGTGTGACCTTTTACTTTCAGGCTCCATTGCGTCAAGTTCAGAATTCATCTGCTCTCGACTGTCATCGATACGTGTCAGGACGAATCAACTGTCCCATGGCTTCCAATTCCAGGTTCTGCCATGTCGACGGGCTACACTACACACGCTCCCACAGTGACCGTTTGGGGCAGAGTTCACATAGTTTAATTATCATTAAAAAAAAATAGATTCGCCGACTGTAATAAATGCACAAATTGACCACTTAACGTGCGGGTTGAGATGGAGCCAATATGAAAGACCAACTGTCGATCGAGAAAAAAGGGACCGCCACACTCGCAAGTGAACGCCTGCGCCCAGTAGGTCGGCTCTTCTCATGGTTATGAGGTGACAATATACCACATCAAAATGAACAAATGGCGGGCTTGTGAAAAAAAACACAAACTTATCGGGTGGGACTCGACCCTGAGCAGGGGGTCGTGGGTTCGAGTCCCACCCGAGTAAGCTTATGTTTTTTTCACAAGCTTTCGGGGGCAAACACTGAGCATACAATGTTAAAATACACGTCGACCGGGGCAAGGGTCCAAAATTGATTGTCTGTCTTGGTTGGAATTACGGTTCTAGGAAAATACTGGACAGTACGCGTATACTTTATACACTTTAGTTTTTGTATCCATGGTTCTTCATTTTGATCACTAAGAAAAACCATTTTTAATGAAAGAGTCTTTCTCGAGTTGGTTCCTCGTGCACTTTTAATTCTTCGTTTAAAAAATTATGGCATCGTTTACACTACATCCAGAACAAATACATGCGGCCTTTTAGCACCGTCAAACAAGCCAATCCACTCCTTCCGACAACTGCTCGCGTTCTGTCCAGAGTATTTTCTCATGTATTAACTCACTGGCTGCAGCCAATTTTGGAAAATCGATGGAAAATTCTTTAAACTTTTTCGATATTTAAATGTCATTTACACATAAAAGAAACTCTTCTCACCTTGAGGGCTGACGCTGCATCCACAGCCAATGGTTCCTGTTGCGGCGCCGCCCCAGTTCTTCATCTTCTTATGAAATCTGTTCTCCCACCAGCCGTACGGCAGGTTTTCTTGAAACCATGTCAGCACGCTACCATGACTCTTGGGATGAAAAGGGATAGGACACAATTATACAGACGCTCCTTTTTTTCTTTCCTCTTTCGTTTATTTATTTTTTTTTCATGCACACCTCCAAAGCTGCCCAAGTCCAGCGTCTGTTTCCACCATAAACCGTTCATAGAAAAATGCAACAGACAGTGCACAGTGCTGCATGCTCTGCAGACTGCACCATGAACAGCCATTTTGATTCCGAAGAGTAAAGTTGGCGCTACTCCCTTTGCTCTTCTTGTTCTTCTTAGTACTGCAAACAAACTCCTCAAATGGAAGGTGTGTCGTGGCCAGTGTGCACTAATGGTGGGCTCCCCTGATAAAAGTAGTTTGGTCTATGTCGATTAATTTTGTGTGCAGTCTGTCAACTGTAGTTACTTGTCGCATGTCTATTGGCAGTAGGTTCCACTCAACTATGGTTCTTGGCAGAAATGAGTATTAACAGTCCTTTTGGATGGTGGGGTGAACAAAGGAAGTTGCAATTGATTTACGGGTGTGAATTTTATAGGCGGCTTGTTTGATTTGATACTTGTCAGTGTTGATGGCTATTGTATAATGTATGAACTTAAACAGGAGTGTAAGTCTGGATATGGCCCGGCGGCTTTCTAGTGATTCTCAACCCAATTCAGTTATCATAGAGAAGACACTGCTGGTCTTTGAGTCTTTACAGACGAATCTAGCTGATCTACGTACCCCACCCTCAAAAGGGTCGTATCGCGCGCCACCAAAAGTTGTCAGAATAGTTGTGAGCTTCGATCTCACTATCGTAACTGTAGGGTAATGGTCATAGAATTTTGCACAGGATTGCAACTGACTTAATTGAGAGCGTAAATAAATCGCATTGTACAGTGACAGAAAACTAACACCCAATACCCATCGCCATCAATATGAAAGGAGCTTACAGAAAAAAATGCCACTGTGCGAAGCGTGGCAGTACTGTATTACCGTATTATGTGATTTAAGTGCCAGCATAATAACACGGGCTTCTGGTTTTCCCAGGTTGACAACGCTATCATGAAGTAGGGATATTTTCCCGGATTCAAATCCTAGACATTGAGCACTTGAACTATTTCATTACCGAATATTCGACACAATTAGCCAACTCGACCAACCTTCGTTTTGCTCTTTTATGTCCACGATAATGCTGCACGAACTGTAACAATTCTTTAGCTTCATAAAGTAATAAATGTAATACTGGCATCCCTTGAACGTTGGTGCTTTGGGGGAGGGGTGTTCTCTCATATTGCTCTGTAAAAGGAGCCTCTACCAACGACATTCGCATAGATACTCACAATGTAACTGATGTACTGTTCACAGTACTCGGAGATGTCGGCCAAGGCGACAACTTTCTCCAGGCTGACCGTGTAGGTGATCTCAGCGGAGAAGCTCCCGGGCTCCTCGCAGTTGTCGACCTTGCGATCTTCCCGGTCAGCGTATTCGTGATCATGGTGGACGATGCTGATCGCTGGTCAAAAGGATGGAGTTGCCATCGTTTATTTATGTTGAGTTGTTTGGCTTTGGATTTTTGTTTTCAGTTTTAGATTTTTGTAAGCAAGAGGAATTATATCACTTAGTTGCTGCATGTCGCATTATCAATTAAAAGTGTCATGCAAAGTTGAAGGCGCTTCCTATATACATTTATACAATTTATTGGAGGCTTCGATATTTATTACACTGCAAACGGCCAGCTTCCGTTGCAAAAGCAAAACGTTTCTCGGCATGTTTTTGGCAAACGTAAGTTTTCGTGCAAGTGTTAGTTCCATGGGCAAAAGGCACGGGATTTTAGCACAGAAAATCTGATGTTCAATTTGAAAGGCTTGCCGTGAGTAACTGGATAAGGCGCTTTATGTACAAAATATTACAACTGGGTTTGCGAAGAAGTCAACTTAAGTTTGCCCTATTAACTGTTTTCGGCACAGTCCCATCTGGTTTGTGACGAGACCGAAGTATAGACAAGTTCGACGCAGACCGTCTCTGCTGGATAGTTAAGTAAAACGAAAAAAGGCGAATGAAAATCTGGTTTCAATGAAAAGTAGTTACGTTCATCTCCTGACATGTCACAGTACACGGTCATCTGTCCATTTCCCGCGTCAATGTCATAATCGCCGCTGTCCGAAGAGCCCTGTGACAAGATGTCAGCGCATGAAGAGGGGAGACCTGGTATAAAAAACAAATGTACGTAAATACATCGTTGAGAAGACCAAACAATCAATTTTGATCAACCAATCAATGAAAACAATTTCATTTTCAGGCCACCTCAGAAAGGGAGAGGTCATGTTTGGGCTGTCCCTTGGAGAGGTTGAAACAGAAGAAAAACGCCATTTTGGCCGCATATTTCTGAAAATGCTTCGAAGGATCTGCTCACCGTTGAAGCATGTGGCACGGTGTGATAAGCACACGACCAGCAACGCGACAAGCCATGTCGCAGTCATTCTGTTGACCCGCTCGGAGAATTTACGCTCCGTGTGCTCTGGGAAGGAGAACCAGTCGGGGAGATACTGCTGCCTGCCCCGTTGCAAAGAGGGCGTCGTCACTGTTTGTTTTATACCTCTGGCAATCTATGGGTTATCCAATCGAGCCTGCATGAAGAATTCAACTTGTGTCGATGTAAAGGAAGAATGGTCATAGGGGCCTACACGGAGACAGAAAGGTCACGCTCGAGTCAAAGCACCCCATTTTCCGTTCAAAGGTTGCAAAAAGGGAAAACACTAAGACATTGATCAAGCAACTGGCAAAACGTCTTTGTGGAGGGTACATACCCATAGGCCTACCTTTTGGGGTCACAAAAAAGAGAAGTCACAAGACCAAAATGTCTCAAAACGGGCGATTCACAAAAGTGCACCTCTAAGCGTTTACAACGCTGTGGCCAGTCACAATACGCGAAATATGTCGACCCATTGGGCGTTTGAAACATTTTGCCCGTTGTGATTGGCCAACGTGTTGCAAATTGTTGGAGGCGCCCGTATTAGTCCCAAAGTCAGCCCTGCTTGCAGGAGGATTATCATGATGGCCTATCTTTTGCTCGATACCAACCAAGTCGTATACGTCAAAAGCCAAATTCGTTGCTACACCCGCACAAACAGAAATTCAATTCAAGGTGAAGCAACTTACTCTCATTGCCCTTCGGTTCCGACAGTTGCAAAGACCAAGCGTCCCATGGACACTTAAAGGCAAAAAAAATCTTTCAGAGGACCTAATGGGCTATTCAAGTCAAGTAGTCATGTACAGTTGGCTTCATAGAAATGGTACCAGGTAAGACTTTGGAGGAATATGTCCCAATCGAGCTCTGCGCTGGGCAAGTCTACCATTGTCATCCTGTCTTGAGCCAAATTAAAAGTTTTTCAAATCAACAGTGTCAAAAACTAATTTTCACCCTGTATGTCATGTGTGACTGAACTTCTGAAAGGGCTTGGAACAGAACTTGCGACGGATTCGAAGACAACACGCTCAGCGAGGCCGTGAAACAGGCGTTAAGCTGATAAGAACCTATGCCCGAACGCCCTCTGGTCATAATCAAACACAATGAGATGGCAAAACACTTTTGTCATACCGAAGAGAACACCGTTTACTTTCATCTTAATCATTTTGGCGTGTTGCCATGCCAATAAATTCCCGTCTTCACAAAAATTATAGCGGCTCTTTTGGTGGAATTATGAAAGAAAGCACCTACCTCCCGTGGTTCTTTCTGGTCAGGCGGGATGGAAAGTGATGATAGCCCTCAACAGCCAGCGATTTTAGGAGATAATCCGAGCAGTCTGCTCAAATTCCAAAGACAAAATCAATTTAATCCCGGGCCCTGATAGGAAGGACACTGGGGCATTGTTTTAGGGTAACGGGGTGTCAAAAAATCGACACGCCATTATAGGTTCTAAACAGACTCGACCAATCCGCGACCCCGAAGCCCTGTTAATGTCGATATGGCTAAAGCCGGTTTAAACGGGCTAGGAACAATAACTTGAATCGATTATTTAAATCCATTGGGGCATGTCGAATGAGCGAAAAATGTCAAATATTACCTGTTTTCATGGTCGCCTAAAATCACGGGAATGGATACGTGTGTAGAACTGGTCTCGGCGAGTTTAAAGTTCCACTGTGAAGTTCAAGAAATCGATGTTTACACTGTGAACATCGTTTTTGTTTTGGTTTTTTTTCCTGAAAACTAATGTTTGACATCAACAGGGTTGCTCCGAGAACCGAGCATTAATTTGAGGTTGTCACTGAAGATTATACTGGCAAATGATCTTATTCTAAAGGCTTATTTCTGGTACTTCTTTTTTTACCTAAAAATGTGTGATTATTTAAGAACTTTGAGAGCTGAATACATATTGAAAAGGTTGCGTTTATCAAGAGAATTCAATCTATACGTTTCAGTTTCAAGATAGTTTTATACGTAAACTGTTAAAGCTACGCTGTCATGAATACCAGATGTGTTTCTATTGATTGTCAAGTGTTTGATATCAAAAGACAATCAAATCATATTTAACCATATGCAGACAACGGATCCCCTACAAGGTCGACAATAACGTTCCCACACTTTGGGCTTTGAACTATCTATCGATTAACGGAGACTGATGTCAAACTTAGTCGATACATGCACATGAAAAATTGTGAAAGTCCTGGAATTGGTCTGTTCGATAAAAACCAGCTTCGCAATGTGAGACAACGTACGTCACAGAATATTGGGAGGGGCATCGGCCTCCGGCTCCTAAAATTTCTTTTGATACTTCGCTCCTTACCTACAATTTGATTGGCCGGAATTAGACGAGCTGCTTGAACAGCTGCGTCAAACATCACCAGCGTATGACTGCGTAGGTAAACTTATCACCTCGTCGGCATGAATAATGCTTCATTCTTTGAGACAAAAATCTGCCTTGTGCACGTACGTACACGGCGATGGGACGATTTGTATCCCTTACTGTCACCAGTATTCATAATTATTTTATCAATATCAATATTAAAAGTGCTTTTTACTAGGACATGCCGACAGAATTGGTATGACCAATCACTCTGTTCAGTTTTAGCCAATCTACTGATTTTTTCAGTAAAAGGCGCACCCAAGGTTGCTGATTCACTGCTTATCCTAAAGGGTGGAATCCCAGACTTAGCCTGGTCCTGCCCCACACAGTCGCCATTAGCAGTTTTAGAGAAGATATAGTATATTGAAAATATCCCAATACATGTATTTTGATGGAGACATAAAGGCGTGGATAGGGCCTGCAACTATTCTCAGGTTTATTTCCCTAAGATAACCTTTTTAAACGGTCACGGGGATCACCAATTCACTACAGCAATTGCAAGTCGCAAAACTGCAGTTATTTGGGGTACAAGGAACTCCCCTACTGAACGATCGTATAGTCTGGCAGAGGATATCTGCGCGTGCAGTCCCAGGGAACGTTCCATTTTCCAGGGAACAACTACTGGGCATACACTACGCATGTCACATACAAGAGGAAAAAACACACACGTGTTCACAAAGCATGCGGTATGATCCATTTCTTTTGGAAATCGTCAGACAAGCACCTGTTGTCAATTTCAAAATCAAGCTCTCTCGCTCTCCATTGACGATTATGATTTACACCCTTTTGTTTCTGATTTTTGCAAAGAAGCGCGCCCTTTGTTCCATCATCGACCAAGCTATTCATGTGTTCCATATTTACTGATTTGACGCTAGTTT
Source organism: Acanthaster planci (assembly GCF_054643075.1). Classification (NCBI taxonomy): domain Eukaryota; kingdom Metazoa; phylum Echinodermata; class Asteroidea; order Valvatida; family Acanthasteridae; genus Acanthaster; species Acanthaster planci. The sequence goes on from NC_141791.1 coordinate 12,932,176, forward strand.
TCTATCGAAAACAGATCGATGGAGATTGATCCAATCTCCAAGGACCGAGCGTGTGCGTGTCGGGAAATGGTGCTTGCTCATTGGTAACTTAAGTATCTGGTATGACATTCTGAGAAACTTCTGAAATACGTGTGGCATTTTTATGGTTGCCAATAAGTTTCCGAAATTTGCAATTTAATAAGAACTTGAAGTTTTCAGTTGCTTTTTGTCAGTTCCAACACTACATTTTTATCTGCAGTGGCGTATCTAGCAGGGGCAGGGAATAGATTCGTTTATTAACAGAGAATACTTTACACATAAATAGAACAGAAACTAATCGGTATATTGCTTTATCAAAATAGCACCAATACTCAAAGAAAACAATACCACGAAATGAAAGCAAGGACGTCGGCATCGTAAGACTTGGGATTTGTTTTCCTCCCAAAACATCAGTCATACTGAATGAGCCTGAAGCAGCAGTCGCTTTTGAATTTACCCCCCCCCCCACCAAAAGCTGGATATGGTGCTGTTTTTTCTGTTGGTCATGGCAAGTGGGTGTGTGGGGACTATTTAAATGAATTTCAAAAGTACAGAGCTCAACCCTTTTTATCTCAACTTCAAAAGGGCTGCCCGGCAGTCCAATTTGCTGAAGCATTCAGTTTTAGACGAATTAAGTAACTGGCGCTCTTTATCCAAAACCATTTAAAGGTATGAAACTTACTTCGACTTTGCGAACGCACTTAAAATTTCGCAATTGTTATTAGGGAAACAAATTAAAAACACCAAAAGCTGCAAAAAAAAGTTCGCTACGAGGTTGCGTTATGCAGTATTGGCTATTGCAATCAGCCACGCACGTGTCTATGGTTTATTTATCACCCGAATAGGGCGCTGGGAAGGGTTGATGGTTATGCTCTGTGATTGGCTACAATGTGCACGACCTGTTTTGGCAAAGCTAGCGTTATTTAAATTTTTTTGGTTCACCAATGGTAATGCTTTGGCACGGGTTAAGCGTCAGCTATTATGATAAAAATATGGCCTTGGTAAAACCACATTGTGGAAATGTATCTTTTAAGTATTGCTGATCATGTATCTTTTGGTGATATACTTCAAATCATTGGTTATCTTGATTAAGTTTGGAAGAACGAATAAAGTATTATGAGAATATTTTCAGCAATAACAAAAATAGAAATACCAAATTGATAACCGCCGCTTGTGTAACGCATTGAGCGAGCTCGCGCGCCTGGCAGAAATTTACCCAAAATGCTCTGCGCGTCGTTAGCTGTGACCCCGTGTGACGTATTTCCTTCACTGAAATCTGTGCAAGGCCATCAACCCTTCCAAGCGCCCCGTTCGGGCGCTGGATGACGAGCAAAGTGTCTATATATTAATATTAATATTAGCGAGTATTGGTCATGCGTCACAAAGTCGCGTTTTTTACTACGTGTCACGGCCGGTGTGGCGGTCTCTGCGGTCCCCCTTACCAAATATGGTAAAATACGTCATACCCTCTCTGCGCACAACAACGGGAAAGTCGTCTGTTTAATGTCCGGCTATTCAGGGGGGACCGTTGAGACCGGGAGACAGCTGAGACTGCCACACCGGACGTAGCCAACACTTGTCGGACGCAGGGCAGGGTCCCGAAAATCATGGCGATGTTCAGTGTAGCGTCAAATTTGAACCCCAATAAAACGGCAGACGAGTTTGGACCATGCACTCAGCATCGAGATTAGAATTCCCCGCAAAGTTCGGATGCCGTAAAGGCTCGAATGCTCTCTTCTTCCAGCAGTCTGTTCTCGCTGAGTATACGAAAAGTCTTAAAGGTTTGGAGCAGTGTGTTGGAGGCACTTAGGAAGATACACCGCCATCTCTTTCTTTTTCTTGTTACTGCGTTTGGCTTCACCAGATGTCGTATCAAAGAAATGCACACACAATTATGAATGTTTAAAACAGAATACCCTATTTTTAATTAAACTAATCCAGTACAAACTATAATCCAATAAGTTAACCCCAGTTTACTTTGACTGCCACGCCATAAACCAAACCAAAAAAATTAACCGAACCACTTTGTTAAGAACTCTAATCTACAGTATCTACACAACACAGGAAAAACTTAAATATTTTTAACAATTTCAAAATTATACAAATAATTAGTACATTATAGTTGAATACCATCAAGTTTATTTACAAGTGAATATTTCATAGTCGCATTTTCAGTCGTATTTACAAGTCATTTTCCCCCTCATCTCCGCTGTCACTCGACGAAGAGTTGTCACTTCGTTTCCAACTCAACAACTCATAGTCAACGGTCAATGTGTCGATTTGAAAAAGGTCCAAGGCTGCTGCGGATGACGGCAACACGTATGTCTGAATAGCGGCTACAGCTGCTTCCCGCAGACACATGCGTTGCTCCTAGCCGCTGCCGGTTGATTTGCACACAGTCCAAAGGCCGGTTCATACTGCAGGCGAATGCGACAGCGAATTTGACGTCACGAAAAATCAATCTGCAGCGCTAGCGAATCGCTCGAGTTGATAGGTGTTGGACTTTTTCGAATTTGCTACGTGAATACTTGATCTGGCGTCAAAGATTTGTGTTCGTTTTCCCTTAAATTCGCACGAAGTATGAACCGGCCTTCACAAATGATTACATAGACTCAACCAGAAAAAGAAATTCGGTTGATCAAAACGCATTAATTGTGAACATACAATCTTAAACAAATATACTTTTTTTCACTCCCCAAACCCCAAAATCATTCTAGATGATAATTTCAGTTAAATTAGAACCATTCGTCCGAATTATGAATAATTTCAGAATTACCCTTGAGAAATTAAACATGAAGTAGACATTTGGTTATTTTTGCTTCCAAAACAAACCTGAAGAGTTCGTCTCCAGCGCCTAATATCAAGTATTTTTCAGAGCACTGATACAAACATTGCAAATTTAGCAACTCTGCCGCCAATTATCGGTCTAAAACGTTCCACACGCAGACTTTAATTAACTATTCATTTTAATACCTGCGATCAAGAACTTTCCCATTTAGGTATGAACAATTGAGTGCGCGTTTTCGGGTATTAAAACACGTTTTCAGGGCTCTGCTAACGGGTGAAAAACGTGTGCCCTGTCGGCTTTACAGGCCTAACAGTTTCAGTGCATACATGTTGAAGTTTTACTAAAAATCCTTGGTGTCCTAACGCTAAATTAACGTGCATCTCCAAGAAAACGACTGCCCATGAACTTTATTGGTATGAAGGGTCACAATATAAGCAAGGGAAAGAGAAAAGGTCTCAGTCGGTTTACGTCCATTTACAGATTAAGGTTAACTTCCTGCATACAGTGATACACCAGTAGTCATATACATTATTGCATCTGTGGGCGATATTATTGCTACAAGCTACAACAAAGTAAAACTGACTTCAATGGGAGACTTTGAGACGCTTGGTGGCGACAAGCATAACGGTCCAGTTCTGAGCACGCACGCGTTGTTCTGCGCATGCATGCACAGTCCCGAGCACACGCATTACCTTGAAAAGGGACCAGTGCGCTATGTCAGCTGCCACCAGCGTCTCAAATTTTCCCATTACAACAAAGATAAACCCAATTTCATTAGATATTGGGGGGGGCAGATCAGGTCGGGATGGGCCACATAGGGTACTGCAAAGAACAACTTAGAAAAACGTCCCATGTTTTGTACAATTAAACAAAAAAAGTGTGAAGTTTCTAAGGGCAACACCTCATTACTTTAAAGAGTGCTTTCAAATGTTCCCTTTTGTGAATCACTCAAAATTTTCTATTTTCGCATTACACCTCGCCTGTGATACGTCATCATATGTGGCATAGGTGCCGATGTTTTGCCTGTTATATGTGGTCATTTTGAGCTAAAATATGTCAGGATCTCAACAAGTGAGGTGGCACTTACAAGGCTCCGTACTGTGCAGGATTGTCACTTCATTCAAACAACATTAAGAAACAAGTTGGTTGTGCTCTTTTACTGCATGGAGTTCGGGCGGCATGTTCTTGACACGGGTTTCGCATTCTCGCGCTCGAAACAGGTTCACACACCACCTCCTCATCAGAGTTTTACGCGAACACACGGGAAAACTCGCGAGATTTCAGTTTTGAAAAGCTGCAACAACTATCGAGATGGCTCACAAAACTGGAGACAATGGAAAGTTCTGTACAATTAACATCAATAATTTTCCATGACAGATATGATTTTTTTAATGGAAAAGAAGTTAGCTCAAACATTAACTCTCGAAGAATGTACAAGGACGCCGCCATGTTGCATCTATGCTACAAGTGACTATATGTAGTAGCAATAACTGGTTGTATATTCCCAGCGTTCTAGCGGCCGACCCACAAACAACAATTCGAGCTGTTCCTGAACATACGAGAACAAGCCGCCCGAACTTAGGCAACGCGAGTCTGAAATGTCTGTGTCTCCCGGTCGACCTTAGAGGCCACTTCAATGATGACATGTCACATGCAAAATACTCAGTGAGGCCTTTCGAGTACTGACTGTAAGGCCGAGTTCGGGCAGCTTGTTCCTGATCCTGTATGTTCACGAACAGCTCGATTTGTTGTTCGTTTGTCGGCCGCTCGAACGCCAGGAACAAACAACCGGTTATCGCTGGTAGTTAGTGACAAGCAACATGGCGGCGTCCATGTAGGCTACGTTATTCGAGAGTTAATGTTTGGATGGGATGAATTCTTTTCTATATAAACAGGAACATTCATTTCCGTGTTACGGAAAATAATTAATGTTAATTTTGCAAAACTTCCCATTGTCTATGGCTTTGGAAGCCATCTCTCTACTTGTTGCAGCTGTTCAAAAATCAAAATCACGAGGTTTTCCGCGTGTTCCTGTAAAACCCTGACGAGGAGGTGGTGTGTGATTCTGTTCCGAGAACAGTGTTCCTGAGTCGTGTTCCCGCCATTCGAGCGCGAGAACAAGAAACCCGTGTCAAGAACAGGCCGCCCGAACTCGACCTAAAATAAACTGTGACACGCACAAAAATTCACTAATTATGATCCAGTATTAAAACTTGGTATACATTTCATTACAAAAAAAGATCTACAGAGGGCTCCCTTCCTACAGCAAAAGTATACAAAAGAAACTGAGTTTGATTCAGTCAGAAGAGGGCGCTTTCCACTTCGAATTCAAAGGGAGAGAAAGGCTGTGGCCCAGACAGGCTTTCAAACCTGTGGTTTTGGTTGTGTCTGTTGCGGGCATACGCCCACCTGTTATCGACCGCAAAAGACCTTCACCCAGCAGACTTAATCAATGGCCTATGATTTCGGCATGAATTTCAATTCATGTGCACCTTGGCTTTGATAACTACCAAAAGAAAGACGTTTGACATTCAATAAAATCAGTCTTTGTATTAATTGGAGTAAGCTTCAAGCATAAAAGAATCAGTTTTCATTATCAGAAAAACTGTCCTTTCTTAAAATCAACTATACCCTGTTTTTCTAAAAGAAAGCATGACTTTACAATTGTTACACTCAGTTCTAAGGGATGTTTAAGGTCAAACATTATACATGCACTTGTAGACTTATCTTTATGACACGAAATATGTTATGAAGCCAGATTCCGAGTGACAGCAAGTAGGTACCAGGGCTGTGGTTAAATCCATCACAATGCCCGGAGTCATAAGTCACAAGGTGAACCATGGCGAAGGACAACTTTTGTCACAGTTCACGGCCTCGCCAGGACCTGTGGCAGACTGGACTTCGGCCTAGGCACGCACGCGCTGAAACTCCAGCGGCCGTATGAGATCTGCACAGGCTCTATTCCCGGGTGCTGATTGGTGAATCCACGGCAAAAACGGCCAAGAGCAAACCCTCTATTGCACAATGTTAAATCACGTCTGCATCTGCATGTACATTAGCCACTGCTACACACAAGTGCAATACACAACGCGCAGTATACGCACATAAAACCACACACCCCTTAAAAATGACCCCCAAAAAAGTTTCAGTGAACCAAATCAAACCAAATATAAGCACAACGACACATTTCATATTTTGTCAAAACAAACAAAAGGCATGCACGTTATTAAAGAATGTATACATAACTTATTTCATGCAAGGCTTTTGATCAATATCCCTTGTCTTTCAACACCTTCCGGTGATTTTGATTACTGCAATCATAATTTTGAGTGATTTATGATGCAGACACGATGCACAGGGCCTCTGGGGCAAAGAAGACTTTTGAGAGCAATTCGATTTGCTCTATCCAATTGGTCCTTGCACTTTTCAAAATCTTTGGATGTGTATGTTTTTAAGGTAACACGAGTTGAGTGTGACTGAAAATGGCTTTTATGTATTTGTGTTTTGTGGGCCTTAATAAAAAAATAACAGGTTTAAGCATGATTAATAAAGATATCAATTCAGTTACAATTCAGTTTTGCAGTGGAAAACTTATGGTGGCCATCTGAAAACTGTCAAATAGCTCGTCGGGGATCCAATCGTCAAGCCAATTTTATCTTCTTTTTTTTACCTTTTGACAACCAGTTCCGAATGAAATGAAACTCATCACCAATCCCTAAATTCTACAAATTTATATGATGCGAAAAACTATTTGCGCAAATTTTAGATTCTTAAAAAATTTTCTTTGGAACGCAAAATAAAGTTCAAATTTTTTCACTGGAATGGACGAGTACTGTTGTTATGTAAACTAACTGTCTCAGCTTTGCAAAGGAATTCAATGTTACTTTGTATGCAGTCTATCCTTCTGGTGTACTAATGTACTTGTATTAAGGCCGGGTACCAGTGTCTTTATTCAATTCTACTGAATGGTTGAACACTGGTTCCCTACCACAACGGAGACCAGTGCAGCAACTTCAATAGCTCTCTCACCCTTGGAAGCACACGCTGTGTAAAGTTCAAAGGTTGTTACCATGATAACTACTCATCCTCACTCTCCTGGTAGGAAGTGCCATTTTGGAGTGGTCTCGTCACGGCATTGTCATCACTGTCTGAGCTGGAAAGGTTGTAGAAGTTGGGAAAGTAATTAAAGATGTTCTGCAAACAGGGAAGAAACTATTTTGCAAATTCAGTGAATAGGTTTTCGATTAGAAATTGAACAACTTACCCATAGATGAGTTCATCTTCTGATTCATTGAGCATGGAAAAGGTTGGGTTATCTTTGAAGTATGAATCTGCAAGGGAAAACAAATGGATTTAGAAAGCTGGTGCGGGCAAATTTGTGACTGAGTAGAGGATTACTAAGAACATCCGCAATGGCGGAGCTACTTCAAATTGAAAAACAAATGTGAGATCAGGTGGGGATGCATATGAATAATAGAATGCCTCAAAGTTGATATCTTCTTGGGTTCTTTCTGACTTACCTTTGTGGGCATTCTTGGATGGAGAATAGACGAAGGCCATCGTGTACAGGTAAAAGTTAAGAAGACTGTAGAAGGCCAGGAATTCAGCTGGTACTTGGCAGTTAAGGAAAAAAAACACTGAAAAAGTACTGCCGCCTTCTGGAGACGCAGGCAAATGGTAGAAGGGGTGTAAACAGTTAGCAACAATTTTGCAAGACTGGTCTAGTAGTTGTTTTGTTTATTTTAAAACTGCACATCAAATCAATTTATAACAGTAAACTTGTGGACAGCTTTGATAGGAAGCCTTCCGGTTTCTCCAAAACCCTAAAGTAGAGAACCAATGGTCCGCTCCTTTACTTCAAAAGAACTGGAGACACACCCGTGCAACAGTAGCTGGGCAGTAAAGTCTTGACAAAAACTGAAAAGCCAGTTTTCCAATTCTGGAAGATTCGGATTTTGTTTCAGATTTGAAAGAAATTGTTCAAAAAACGTGAACAAACAATCCGAATGGGGTACATTTATTTACTGAGCCTTCATTCTTCCAAGTCGATAAAACACAACATCTATGGTTTCTGTTCTGCAAAGGATATAGTTCTTGTAATACGTGGAAAGTTCAGAAATGAAGTTGTTCTGGAGTATGCCGATGCCAAACCTCATGATCACCACAGCAACGCTGGAGAAAACAAAGACATTGGGGTTATCAACACTGTCATTCAGTTGTACATAAAGGCAATTTCTGTGAATTTCTGTCCCCAAACATTTTATTTTTGGCCTCAGTACGTATATCAATAAGGCCAGTCACATTTCACATGGTGGTACGTGCAAAGCTGCCGGCAATGAACTTTTTTCTAAAAAAGTATGGCATCACAAGTTTACTTAGGAATATTCTCACTGATAAACCCACAATGATCAAAGTATAAGGATGACTTGTTCAAAACAAAATTGTGAACAAAAAAAGGGTCGGACTGAGCATAGGTTGGATGTTTAATTCGACTCCCTAAAACATTTCCCTGGATTGTAGCAGACTCCATCAGAAGTCTTTTCACAAGTCCTGTCCTAAGATCAGTCACAGGTATTAAACAGGGGAACAATGGCAGTGGAATGCTTCTATTATGATAATAATAAAGGTATTTATAAAGAACCTTTAACATAGATACAAGATTGTTACCCCAGTTCACTGAGCCCACCAAACACACCAAATACAATCTCAGCTCCCTGGGCAGTATACAGCTCGATGCGGCCACTATTTGGCACAAAGTGGCTTAATCACCCACAATAACCATCTCTGCCCTCACAGGTACCCAATTACTCCTGGGTGGAGAGAGGCAAGGAGTGACAAAGAGCCTTGCCCAAGGGCACACGCACCATGACCCCAGGCTGGATTCGAACCCGCAACCTGCGGCTTTACCCGCTGACTGCGAATCCGATACTCTTAACCACAAGGCCATGGCACTCCACTCCACTTATTGCAGTTCAGTTGAACAACTTGTGACTTAGCTTAACCCTAACCCTGCCAGACGAAGCACAGTCCATCAGAGGAAAAAGTTGGATGCACTTTCATGCACTGGGCAAACAACAGCAGCCACACAACCTAACCATGTTGAGACAGTGGGAGCTAGTCCCATTGAACAATGCCACTGTTGGATCTTGTGGTGACTGGCAACCACAGACTCCCAAGGTGTTTGGCCTTGGGGGAGAGTTGACCTGTTGGATCTGGTTCCACTGGGCAGGCAAGCCACTTTGACAAATGATGCAGTCTGGTGCATCTGGCAGGGTTTCTAGCCAAAGTAGGCTGGGGGTTAGATTTAAGACAGGATGAGTTGAGTTGGACTTGCAAGGATTTGTGATGCGCTTGATTATAACACTGCTAAAATACTTTGCATTTTGGTATTCCAAGATCAATGAATAAAAATTCTTCCTTACCACACAGCCACGACAAACAGCATGAGAACAGTCATAAACCTTAATCGCAAATCTGAAGAGAAAACACAGGGAGGACTTCCACTCACTGAAATACATTACGTGCAACAAGAGAGTGATTTGAGCTTTGTGAAAACTCTGAAGACAAGGGTCCCTTGAATTCGAACAGCAGACTTCTGATATGAGGGTCAAGTATAGGGTACGAGGGTCAAGTAGGTTTAAGTGCCTCCTGGATTAGACAATGAGGAATAGTCATGATTCCTTGGATTGGAACCAACGACTTCTGACTTGAAGGCCAAGAGTACCATCTAGGAGGGCCCTCAAGTTCTGATGAGGAACAATCATAATGATTTCCAAACAAAGGACCTTTGAGTTTTTAAAGTCAGGCGAGACACCAAGTGGCACATGCAATTCCGAATAGTCGGCTATAATGGTTAAGCAGGGCAGTGACCCAAATTCTCTGAAGAATGGGAAAGTCCTTACGATTCCTGGGATTTGAACCAGGGACCTCCCAGTTGAAACTGAAGTAAATTACCCACTTAAGCGTAACTTTTTTTTCCTAATTATACTCGTCCTGACAATCTGTTGACTTCCAATCAGGGCGTTTGAGGTGACAGTCAAGTCCCCTTCTTCATAATGTCTGGGTTGGTTTTTTTTTTCTTAAAGGCATAATAACTCACTCATGTAAGGGAGTGACTTCAGCTCGGTGAAGGCTCTGATGATAAGGAACACAAGGTAAAGAAGGTACAGGCTCCCAACACACAAGAAGAAAATGACAAGGCCCTGTATCGAAAAGAAATATGACAGAAAACGACACTCGTTTAAATCGAATCATGGCAATAAACTCTGAGATAATGGACTGGAGAAGAGACTAATGATGGCACTGTTAGTATTGGAAAAGCTCAACCCGATTAGAAATCACAAAAGGCCAGATTGTTTGAGTAAAAGAGTGAACCTGTGCAAACTCATTTGGGTAAGACTCTGGAAGTTGACGAGTTAATTTTGTTTGGTCTCATCAACGAGATCAGAAGTGGATCATGTAAGGCGTATACGGCAGCCCTGACTTGACTGAGTCCTCATCGAGCGTGAAAAACAAAGGTCACACATCATCTGCCTTGGGTGGCATGTGGAAAAAATCCTGCCATTCCCCTAACTGGTCCAAATTGAGGCCCTATCCAAAAACAGGCTACAAGAGCTATTGCCGTGTCTACTGTCAGTGCATCTCCGCATATTTTCAATGGAGAAAAGACCTAGACCTAGCTCCTATACAGCCTAAGTATCTAAACATGCCTTGAGTTGAAAAAAGGGCCTCCCAGCTGCTAAAATTTTGCACTTACACATGCACATGTACTTCTCTCGTACGTATTTTCATAACGAGGCATAGCCTCAGAAAAGACCTACAGGGCGTCAAAAGGGTTTCTGAACACCCAGTGGGCCGACACCTCGCTAAACTCACCAGGAAGTTGCCGCCGTCCACTTTGTAGTTGAAGGTGGGGTCATAGAGGGTGCGGTACTGTGACCAGCAGGCCAGGACCACGGCCGCCACCCAAATGACACCCACCAGGATTAGCTTGGGTAGGTAGAAGTACAGCCACTTCCTATCGCTCTGCGTGCCAATGGAATTAGACAGGAATCGAGTCAAATTGGGACACCAAGAACGAGCATCACCAGACAGACTTCTTTTGCAGGGGGAAAAACAGGGCACAGCCCTTACTGCAAACTGACAAACAATCATCAGTGGAAGAGGGACAGTTCCGAGGTTATTTTCAAGCAAATTTGTGATTTCCATCCTCTTTCTCCTTGGTTTCGTTTTCTTTTTTTCACCCCCCTCTTTTATTTTTCGTTTCTCGTGGTGACAAAAGCACCCCCACCCCTCCATGGCATAATGGAAAACTACTTCAGATTCCCACAGAAACATGAAAACTGAAATTCTATGACTTTCCTCAGACTTTCTGGGACACTTTTTTCCCCATTACTTCTCAGGATTTTCCATCACCTTGGGAACCCTGTACTTCTAGGCACCCTAACCCTAGAGTCACTTTTGAGTTAACGGCCACTAATTAAACGGCTTTCATTATAAATTCACCTTAACCGTGCCACATCCAGGATTCTATGCAGTGTCTACTGAGCCTCAAAGACAACGCTGCATGAATCTTGCATGGCATACATGAAAAGGAATCCTTAACATTACCCCCATGATGTCCATTTTAAGATGCATCAACACAAAGAGCTAAGTTTTGAATGTTCCAATTCCGACTAAACAGAATCACTGGAGGAAAAATGGCCTTACGGCTCATTTTGTGAGATTGGCAGGTTTGGTACATTGTATGTTCTAATCTTTCACTTCCTATTTGTCACTGCTGTGGGTGTCTTGGTGCCAGAACACCAATTGGACTCATTATGACTTTCTTTTGGTTGTGTCACGGGCCTCACTCACAAATGACCGTTTTAGATTATATTCTAAATCCAAAATAAATCGAGGGAATCGTCTCACTTCCATTCCAACGGGCTGACAACAAGGGATTTTGTCACTCGTGTTTCCCACTCATGGACTGTCATGACTAAGTTTGCTCTTCATTCAGAACACCTTTTGGCAAATCGCAATACGGGCGATTCACATTAGTGCGCCACCAAGAGTTTGCCACGCGTTGGCCAATCACAACGCGCGAAATTTGTCGACCCTTTCCAAACGCGCATTGGGTCGACAAATTTCGGGCATTGTGATTGGCCAACGCATTGCAAACTCTTGGTGGTGCACTATTGTGAAACGGCCGTATTGAACAGTTTGACAAGAAATTGAAAAGTCTGTGCAAGTACTACACGTTTGCAAATGGAAGCACAGCACACACAAAAAACCGCGCACACTTTGAGCACAGACACAAAGGAGAGCTGCATTTGAGAGGATGTGCACAAAACAGTGGGGAAAACGGTGCAGAGGATGCGGGCAAATCAACAAGAAGGATTCACATTTCTTTTTCAAATCTCATCCAGACATCTTCACAAGCTGGTACAAGCAGCGTGCTACACTAAAGCATCTACCTCTAATACACAGGTGTAACGGAGCATATCACGTCCCTGACATTTACAGAGCTGAGTTTTTGGTATGGATAATGACATGGTGCTCTACAGGGAGTGACTGGGCATTGCGGTGGCTTTCGACTGCTACAGAAAATGGCTGCCGATATCTCTCGAGTCTGACGTTTGAAAATGCGCATACTTTGGGATATCGTACAGACAAGCAAGACTGTTAACCCTAACCCTCCTCAATCCTTCACCTGTTGGAGGACTGAGGAGGGTTAGGGTTAAAGAGCCAAAATTGTTTCACATTTACGTTCACTGTAGGATAATAGACTCAGAACTCACCGAGATTTCACATATCACACTTCTAAAGCATTTATGTGACAACCCTAGATCAATTTAAGTACACTTATTGTCACTGTTTAAATATTGCTGACAGTGGGTGGTTTGCCAGTCCAGAGCTGTTTTGCCAGCATTATTTCCTGCGGTATCAATAAACGGTGCCATTAAGTCTCACAGACCATTCAACCACAAAGTTAAATTACCCGGCACATTGAAGGATTTGGGCCTGATCTCTTCAAGTCACTACCGACTTGTCCATGTCAACATTTGAAGTTGCTTACGGTGAATTACCAGCAAATCTGCTTCCGCATCAAAGTGTGCAGAAAAAGAATAATCAATTGACCGCACAAATTTCAGGGTCAATTGAAAATCACGGCAGACAGACTACAGGTACTAGGCATGCAATGACATCGCGTGGCTATGTGATATGTGAAGCTGCAAACAAACATACCATGAATTTCCAAAAGCGAAAAGGGCTAACTGCATAATCCTTGAAAAAAAAAAAAAGGGTCACATTCAGAAATAAACACGAGTGAATTCTTCAGCCGAGCACAGTGAATTGCCGAGGTAAATGTGGACAAACTGTTATCGGCAAAAAACAAAAGAAAACAAACTGCAAACAGTCAGCATATCATAAGCACTGGCAATTGAAAAGAGAAAACAGCACTCTAGAAAATAAAATAAACGGGTCGTGTAATTCTAACTTACATCCTGCTCGTTATAAAAAGTAAACCATGCGATTGGCATTGCAGATTTGATCTGAATTTTCTTCTCAATGATAATGCAAATATCGTTGCAAGGTATTTGAATTTGGAAAATTGGATAAAATCAGGCACTGCAGTCATAAGCATGACCAAGCATTACGGCTGACGAGAAATACAAGGATTTCTTTCTACCAAATCAATTCAAGTAATTTTCAAATGACAGTATTTTCTGATTTTGTTGGCAGCCTTGAAAAAGAAAAAAGCGAAGTGGAAAAACAAAAGGACACAGAGAAATCCTCACAGGCATCTGGTGGGAAAAAAAGACACAATATCACACTCAACCGGAGTCTAGTCATTACTTATTCATGGTGTAATTACAAGCTTGTAACCTTGGGGGAGCCTACGTGGTTATTTTTAGCCATCCACAGGGGAGGGGGGGTTGAATAATACACCCCGGTTCATTATTTTTAGTGTTATGCTTCATTGGCTTCTTGGTAAACAAAGTGTGCATGTCTGGACTATACCATCAAATTTACGTACTCCGTACGTACGTTACGTACTGGGTATGTTCAACATATGTTGCAGCGTCTGGTTTTAGAATCATGCTGATTTAGAATATGAATGAACCCCTTGAGGCTTGATTTACAAACGAAATTTAAAAAAACAGTTTGCCACTTTCTGTTAATTTGTTTCCACTGTAGTGGCGAGTTGGATAAATTTGAAAGACGGGTTATGGCTGCATACTTCACGGCTTTATCTGTATTATCTCATTTCACAAAGTCAACAGCTGAAGGCATCACAATTTTGTCAGCAGAATTAACCCTGGCCATGCTCAATCCAACAAGATTTAATGAAATTCAAACTCCATCTGGTGTACTAAATTAGGGTTTAAATAAAGAAAGCAATAATGTGCAGTGGGAATCTGCTAAGTTTAGAAGCAAGTTAGTTGACACATTTGGTGTTTCCTCAATATGAAAATTGGGACAAATTTAGAATTTTGAACAGGCTGATCGTGGACTACTTGGGAAGAGACCGAGGCAATATTGAACATGTCAAAGGAATTTATGCGCCCATTCTGATATTGGTGATATGATGTACATGAAGAACAAAAGCTTGGCACTTCTCACGTAGCAAAACCTCAAAACCAGCCCGGCTTTATACACAAATACGTGTATGATATTAAAAATGTGTGAAAAATACATACGGCAAGCAATCAAATGTATCGAGTGCGAAAAACACCTGCCAAACGAAAAACAGATTACCAACCAAAATCTCATGTGCTGCATATAATGTGCAACTGGTTCCCAGTTCAAATTTAGCTTTGGCACCAACACAAGAGAATTCAGAGCGAGTAAAAGAAAAATGTTGAGAAAAATGTCTGGCCGTACCTTTCTGATGCCGTGGTAGGCACAGAGCCAGAAGAGCAGGAGGGCACAGAGAAACGTTGTCTGGAAGATGTTGTCAAGGATGATCGTCACCCAGGAATCCACCAAGAAATTGAGAGGGAAGATCGGATCTGCGAACGAAGGCGTAAATCCATGATGCAACACTTTGTTCATGTGTGTGCTTTCCTATGGTGCTCAGCAGACCATGGGCCCCCGCTGGCCCCATCAGAAAGTGCAAATGTAAACAAAGTGCGATCTGATCAGTACATTGGCCTATTTGTCAGCTCTCTGGCGTCGATATGTAACATTATCAAAATTTAGTACATGCCGATAACATTTGCTTTTGCTGCAATTTTACAAATTCAACAGATTTGGGGGTTTTAATTCCACGGACCTCTCTCACTTTTTATGTTCACAATGTGAAAAAAACAATGAAAACAAAGCTTCAATTTAAAAACCCCACGGACCAAAAGGCCATTCCTGCATGCTTGATTAATGAATGTGTGCAGTCAATGACGTAGGCACCCATTAATGGATGCAGTATTTCAAATGAGTCATTTTGCCAAATAGGTGATCGTTATCTTGAATGTACCATCATTCCAGGCGCAAGACTTTTGCAGCACGACTCAGATGGTTATCTGTTGAATTTCCGTGAGGTGTTGTGTGATTTTTCAGCAACGTTGACTTTGCGCTTTTTGGGGGAGGGGGAGGCTTTCCGTGTTTTGTGTGTTACTTCGAAAAGCTTACCGTTGTATAGAAGAAGAAAAGGTAGTAAGACGGACAACCACTTCTGTTCAATAGACCAGTCCCGCATGGAAAACTTCCTCAAGGAGTGTGCGAACATACACTGTCAATGAAAAACAAGACACCACCAACTGACTCACTTCTTGCTAAATCTGTGCCTTGAGGACAATGTACATTTTCCCAAAGTACATGTATCTGGACACTGTGGAACTACGCAGCTAATGTACATTTTTAAAATGGGAGACGCGATATGGGAACTTTGTTAAAAACAAAACACTGACATCCCCGAGGGGCAAAATACGGTCTGTACATTTAGGTTCATGCACAAACAACAAGCTTGTGTGGGGCAGAGCATGTACAACCACCTCTAACTGGAATGCACGAGTATCCTCTCTGAAGAGGCACGAAGCGCCCACTTGAAACAGTCCCCAACTGACTTTTCCTTGGTAAGTTTAATATCATTCAGCACTTCATGCCAGTAGTTATTTAACCTGTACCGTGCTATATTATTAAGATTCTATGTTCAGTCAAACCTTGTTTGTAAGAGCAATGTTAATGCAATCTTTTGCTTATAACAAGGAAATTTTCAGATCAAAATCCTTTGTTCTTCATTGTTTTCATTCCTGATGATACAAGGTGCCTGTTATGACAAAATAATCTGCAAAGTCTGAAAACCTCTTATGAGGTTTGACTGGATCCGCCCTTAGCTGAAATGGACTCCCACCAGCAAAAGACAGACAGACTGTTACTGAGTTTTCCAACCGGGTTCTTGCACGTGTTTGGGGTGCATGTATAGACTGTATAGTCCACAATAAATTTGTAGCGTGTGCTCGGCGTGCTCCACGTCAAACACGCATCAACTTGCGCACCTATGCGGTGAGTTTAAACCAAAGGACTGTCGATTTCATTTAAAACCACACCCTCTGTTGTTCCCGCTCAGAGCGGATTGTCGCTGAAATCTTGGGGTTTAGGGCCACTCAAAGGTAACTTTAGGCAGTCATTTAATGAGCCTACCGTGATGATGAA
The DNA here is from genome assembly GCF_054643075.1 of Acanthaster planci. NCBI lineage: Eukaryota > Metazoa > Echinodermata > Asteroidea > Valvatida > Acanthasteridae > Acanthaster > Acanthaster planci. Next base: position 12,948,620 of record NC_141791.1, read on the forward strand.
GGACAGGACCAGGAATACGAACCGGAACCAGATCTCCATCTCACAAAAGGAGGGATTGTACGTACGGAACTGTCAGGAGAGAAAGCGCATCCCAATCAGAGACTTGACTTGATACTTAAGACTTTTCAACAACGATGCAGTTTTTGTCTAGTAAATGTTAAGCTTTACTAGTTACAAGGTGAAAGAAATGGCCCCTTTAACATTTGAATGATAATTCAATAATGCCACATTATAAGGCGTGTGTTCAGTTAAAAGTTGAGCGCACACCTTTTTTTACTCATAAAACTTTAAATTTACATATCGAGTTATAAATCGAATTATAAATCGAGTTATAAATCATATGAAGGTCTACATATATGTATGGATTATAACGGAAACACTGGACTTACATGTCAACTCATATCTAAGAGACGTAAAGCTAACTGCATACTTCAGAAGTGAACAGGTACAACCTACTGCCATGTCCCTAACAAAGTTAGAAGTAAATGAATTAAACAGCTGTAACTGGCTGAGCAAGGGGGCTTACCTTGAAGCTGACCTCTGTGACCTTTGCGTTCTCCAGCCCCTGGAAGTAGACGGTGATCACGTAGGAATAGTACTTTACGGGGCTGACGTGAAGCAGCAGCAATTCTTCGCAAAGTTCCCCCTGAAAGAAGCCGATAAGATTGGAGGAAACTATCAACAGAATTGTAGGCTCCATATGTAAGGCAGAGAGAGAAAAAAGCGGAGCGTTTTGCTTTTCAGCCAAATGAAGATTTACCCGGGGCGACTCGCCTTCCCATCTGGCAAAGACCTTTATCGTGATGCGCCACTTTTGTCTCATTCCCTGTATCCCCTTCAAGTAACATTCATACAACTTCACATATTGATAAGAGGGAACAGACTGTTTTTCCTTCTGGCCTCAGTTTGGTTAGATTGTTCTGAATGGCAGAAAAGCAAGATGGCTGCCCCGAGATAGAGGCCTATGGGTTGCGAAAGAGCCATTTTACAAATCTGCCAGGGCTTGATGTTGGTACTAGGCATCAAGGACTAACGACACCTGAGTGTTGCCCTAGTTTCTCTGTTTGTCAACAATAAGAAGATGCAAAGTGTTTACAATTTCTCTCCCCCCCCCCCGATTTTGCAAAGGAGTTACTCTAAAAAAGACTGGATGTGTTTTGTGTTACATGTACCTCGTCTCTGCTGCCCCATGACCAATCTTGTTGAAACTTAGTATGCATGTAAACACATGATATCCAGTATGAGTTTCAACTCAAACCATCTCAGGGTTTGTTGTGCTCATTCAGTTGAAAACGCTCATATTTTATTACATCCCAGCCAGAGCATTTGGTTCGTGTGTGTCATTTGGAAAAGTCAAAATTTTGGCCTACCTGTCTTGGAAACCCGGCCATTTCACGAGTATGAAGCATATGACTTTCAGAAAAATGATTTCAAAGGACCACAAGGCATCAGCGTAAAGAAATCAAGGCCAATGATTTGCAAATAAACAATTAAGATTCCACCCTAGGTCTTGTAAAGTTCCCCCCTTCCCCACAAAATTTGGAACTGGGTACCAACCTTCTTTTGGTCAGGTATTAGGTATCCGGAACACAAATCATGTCACCATATAACAAAGTTTGGGCTGTAAATGTTTTGCGAGCAGTTCCACTGACCTTTTCACATGACAACGTTCTGGTGTGGTTGAAGAAAATGTTACTGATGGGCTTCACGCTGTCGTCCTCCTTTAACCCACGGATTTCAATACTGACGTTGAAGGTTTTTTGGAAGCTCTCACCTACAACCACAGCAATCGATTTCAGGAAAGTCTGAGAAAAGCACTAATTTCCAGCCATGTATTTACACAATGTGGTCATGAATTTAAACCCACCAAAATGGCAAGCAAATGTATTTGAAATTGTGTCCATAAGCAAGACAGTTTACAGTGACACTGACTACTGCTTTTCCGTAAATGTTAAGAGCTTCAATTTCTAACTGAATAGCAAGCAATACTGAAATTAGGACTTGGGCAGGAGGTTTTAAGGGAGCAAAGATTCTTAGAAATGATTGTTACGTGGGAGTGACAGTAATTTTAACTGAAAAAGGTTCATAAGGAACAAGTTCCTGAAGAAAAAGTTCCCAACTTGCAAGGTTCCACACACCTTTGCCATTGTCTACCTCTATCACCGATGTCAGCCACAAAGAGCGGTTAAATCTGCTGAGATGTGGCGACTCCAGTTTGAAGGGGCCACCCTGTAGGGTCAAAGGTTACTTGAGTGAATAACACTATGCAAATTGGGGAATTTTCATAAAACGCGGCTGCGACCCTGGCACCCACTCAATCTCTGGTTCTGCAAGGCTGTGAAGACTTCATCTGAACAGAAAGACTCCCAAGTTGGGTTCTGTATTACAGAGGGGCCAAAGCTCTTGAAAAACAAAGTTTTTCAAACTGGGCCTTATGCAGATACGCCGGTATACATCCTGCAGCACGTGCGTTTTGAAATGGAGTAAAAGAGAACCATGCTGGACATCACAGCCATACCAAAAACTAGTTGGAGAAAATGCCAATCGGCAAAAATGACCAGGAACAAGCAAAAATACAAGTAGGCAACTAGACTGAACCAAGTGAAGAACACCATACATGTAGGTTTTGGCTGGCAACCAGCAAAATTTGCACACTGGTCCAATTGGGTTTTTTTTTTTAAATCCACGGGTGAGTGCACTATGCATGCTGTGTTTATGACGTGTGATATTCTAATATGCCGGAACTACATGTATCTGGTAAGGTAACAGAGCTCACTGTGAATATTTCAGCAACTGTGAAAAATTAATCAGGGACTACCCGGGTACCAAGGTCAAACAAGGGTGCAGCTTGTGATGAACGCATTAGTGTAGGACTGTAGGTAGCATGTTAATGCTACTGCACAGAAGGGACCATTATGCACAAGTTTATCTATATTAAAGCCTCAATATTTATGCATAAGGATTTACAAGTATAACCAAACTTCATTTGAACTGCTTGAAACAGATCAGTTATTGTCATTGGCGTGTTCTGTTTGACACAGCAGAACAATTCAATGATATTTATTCCAAATTGATTCTGAAGTGCTCACGGTGGGCAGTGCTGTAGTCAAGACCAGGCAGTCCAAGAGACCAAGACCGAGACCAACAGACCAAGACCAGGCCAGAAAAAGTAACCCGAGATCCAGACTGAGACCAAGGCCAGCCGTCTGAGACCAAGACCAGCCATCCGAGACCAAGACCACATATGTAAATAAATGAATAGAAACTATCTCTGTACATTGACATAAAACTGTGAAGATTGGCTATAAACCACAGAACAACATGTATGCGCTAGTTTGACAGAATTGTCCTGGATTTTTGCATTGTTTTTTGTTGTTACTTTGTAGTTTGAATTCTTCAATAGTGTTTACTTTTTTACCTGCTCTGAATGTCACGACATGCATATTGCATGCAATCAATGCAAACTAAAGATGCGATAAAATTGACACAAAAATTCCTTACCAACAATTCTATTTCTTATTCATAAACACTTGGTAGTTTCACTTTGTGCCTGGTATGGCATGTAATCCATCTGTGTTAAATGTTATGACAAGGTTCACAAGGAGGCAAAGTACATGTACTTTGGGCAAGCAGGTGAGTTTGAAAAACAAAAATATCTTGAAGTAGGACAAAAATTTACTTGCAACAAGTATAAAAAATAATGGGGCCTAAAAAAATTAAGAACGAAAAATAACGACACTTCATAATTTTATCCATTTCAGATCAATTCATTTTAAAATGATAAAATTAAACCAATTCATTTTCATTTCAAACTTGGGACTGTAATGCAAACATGGCATCGCCTTCCATTAAAAATCAAACACGAAACAGTTTTTGATTGTTTGAACATTTAAGCCTTAAATTTAGATTCTTTAAAAATTTAAACAAACATGCAGACTGAACGATCATTCCTACGAGTAGCCTGGTACATGTACGTACTTCACGGGGTGATGGCAGCGCACGTGTTCAACGAAGGCAGATATTGTTCCTGCCTTATCGCTGACGCTGGGTTTTTCGAGCAAAAAACACACACAACGACATCTTTTTTGCTTCCCGTTTTGACACCAACACATTCCTTGTGGTAGTTCAATGCTTAATGTATGATTGCCGAATTGCCAGCCATGATAGGCGGAAAAGACTTTCTGGAAATCATGACATCAATGAGTTATGCCCCACCAAGGCAAAGGCTCACGGCGGCAGACGTTGTGCCAAAAACGCTATCACGGAATGGTGTCTTGTTAGTCAAGTTTGAGATCAACAAACAGTGCATGAATACGCATCATGTTACCGGACCACGCAATGTGACTACGGGTTCACAGGTGCCCCGACGACAACAAATAGCATATCTTTTTACGGCCGGTAGCCAGTGACAATTATTTTGGGGCCTGTCACGCGCTATCTTCTTCCTGGTGCAAGCTTCAACTTTGCGTGCGCAAGTTTAACTGTGAGTGCGAAAGCTTTAAACTTTGGCCGCACAAGTTTCAACCTTGGGTGCACACGTAATTCGCACAAAGGGTGAAGTTTGCGTATGACATGCTACTGCCAGCTGTAACCACAAGGAACGCTCGTACGTACAGTCCTTAGTGGCCGTACCTACGTCTTGCGGGGTCTCAATTCAAGTTTTTCGTAGGCCTGCACAGAATCGAAATTTATCACAAATCAGGTATAAAAGGGCGCAAAGTGTATTTTGAAATTAGTCTTGTACTGGTCTCGGCCGAAAATTCCGAGAACAGGAGGTGCGAGATCAAGACCAAGACCGAGACCAATGATTCGAGACCAACACCAGCGTGTTCGAGACCAAAACCACATTCAAACTGGTTTTGAGACCAAGACCAGTCTCGGCAAGTACAACACTGACGGTGGGTTAGGTTGGACCCGAAAGACATCTCTTTGAGTACTTCTGAAGTTTTCATACTTCAGTTAGGGTTTTTTTTTTTCTTAAAAGGGTTTTTTTGCTCAACACTTCTAGTACAGAAAATCCTGTAAAAACTACTTAAATTTTACAATGCAAAATATTAGAGTCACAAAGCAAACTGCAGAAGTTTCGATGAAATGCCGAGTCAACTTTTTTAGTACTTACTGGCAAGTTTTCCTTTCTTCTGTATTCGGCATACACGTCTATGTTTGGGCCTGGAAACAAAAAAGACAGCATGAGGGAAAAAATTGAAGACATCAAGGTGCACACTTAGACCCATCAATCCCATTAAAATCTGTGCTGTAGTTTGGCTGATTTTGGAGGATAGAGTCTGCATATGATGCAGTGAAATGTTGGTTAGTTTTAGAGGATGGAGACCACATCATCTCACATTGTCTGGGCTACTTTTAAAGGACTGAAGCTGAATTACCAATAAATTAAAGGTGCATTCAGAGGAACTGAGATTACAAGTTTGCACTGAAGCTGGTTTTGAAGACAGAAGTAAAGTGGAAAATTCTGTGGCTGGAGATGAATTGAAGAATTTAATCTGCAAGAGACATGTTTTATTCGGATACATGCGCACGTTTCTTTAAAAAGAAGGCAAACTCACAAATTAATGGGCACTGCAGACTCACATTTGCTCTGAAAGCTATTATGAATTACACACCCTGTTCCCATTTGATGCCAAGGAAAATCTCCAAAAAGCCAGAATAATTCCACCGAGAATTTAGCAAAACTTGAATGCATTTCATCTCTAATGTTCCGCGGTTTGAATTTCAATTCGTGTTTGCACTCGGCACCAACAAAGCTTTACTTTTGGCAGCTTGAAACTGAGAAAAGAGATGTTATTTGCTCTAAAAATCAGTAAAGCAACGAGTAGCCAGGTCAAGCGATGGGTGACACGGGACAACACATCAATACATTGGCAAATATTCAACAAACCGCGGCAACACGTGTCGGCGATTTACACAAAGTTGTTGGGGCCAAGGCAGGGGGAACGGTAATAGGATGCATTTCACATGAATTTCTTTGCACAACTCGTTTATTTCAATTCTTCAAGCAATAACTACTGATGGGACAAATACACAGTGAATACATATTATCACAGTATTACAGTGACAGGGCATTCCAGGCTTGTGCAACTGGACTTTGGAATACACTGCCACTGTCGATACGTGCTTCAGCATCATGGGATATTTTTAAATCCTCTCTTAAAACATTTTTATTTAATATAAGATAAGTTATAAGTGAAATAAGTTTTATGTTGATTTTTAAATAGTCATGGTTTTATTTCATAGATCTCTGTAGTTTGTAATGTGTAATGATTATTAATTAGGGCCTACTGGGTGTTATAATAATAATAAAAACAAAGTAACAGAAGTTATCAAACAAAATTAAAAAATTAAGCAATAAAAAATAAACATTATAGTTTGTAGTGTATATTGTTGTACAGGGCTCTGAGGTCATTTTATGGAGGGCGCTTTATAAAATTTTATTATTATACGATTGCAACCAAACATTAGTTTGCACACTTTACAAATCAAAATCTGATGCAGGAAATGCAATGTATTTGCATCACATCCACAACACAGAGAACGCGGTAGCCCAGATTTGTCATTTTTTTATGACAAGCTTGGGTCAAGCGATAAAAGTTGAAACAATTCTTACATCCATGGAAGTATCATGTGCATGTTATGGAGAGCAAAAGTCGCTCCAACGTCCATCAGGACGAATCAAACTGCAAGTCTAACATCTTATCATTGAGACAGCAACCATTGAAGCCAAATGAGTGCTCGCAGGCGACAAGAAATGAAGGAACTTGCAATTTCTGGAATCAAAACAGCCCACTGCTTCACAATCCGATTGTAATCACGCAATTAAGAGCCTGGACTATTTATTTTGACAGGTTTCCAGAAGAGGAGCATCAAGCATCTTTATAAAAGTGCGAGGGTTGCAAACAGCAATGGCCTTAGTGTAGTTACATGTACGTAATCACTTTGATATTGAATACACTTGGTAACCATGTACATGTACACTAGCGAAAAATACATTCGACAGCAAGGAGGCCTCTTACACTGTGCTGCAGGGAATTTCAGGGACCAATTTGGTTGCTTTTTAATGTTATATTTCATTACTACTGTGGTCTACGGACCCTACGCCTCGTGGCCGTATACTTCCATTCCATCAGCTACGTACATGTAGGCATGAGCAGACCTGTTGTGAATTCTTTGTTAGGAAACAGATATCCACACGAGGCAGTCAGCCTAACAATTTGTTGTCCACGCTTCATTTGCACACACAGCCTGTCAACGATGACTGATCCTGTTCGGGGGTTTGAGTTAGACTGTGGTAGCTTGAGATTAGTTTAGGAAGAATTGGGCTCGAAAAGCCACAGATCGGCTGAATATTTTTTGAAGTTATGCGTGAACACACACACACCCAAGTGTGTAAACGCCTTCAATCGTGGACTCCCTATTGTTCCTCTTTTGTTCACGTTTTCCAACCGTGGACTCTTCGGCAACCGTGGACCCTATTGTCCCGTATTGTTATAGGTCCGCGATTGAAGGCGTTTACACACTCATGCATACATGTACATGTAGACCAAAGAGTTTCAACATACCTGCTATTCCTAGTACAACCGAGGCTGTGAATGCCGTAAAGAACGCGACGAACACCAGCACAAAGTGCCGCTTTGTCAAGGTGTAGAGACGCATTTGAACTGATCTGCATTGGGGGAAACAAATCAAAAGAAACAAGACCAAATCATTCGTGGAGAAACTGCAAGGAACTGGCGACAGTCCGTCAGCATCTGAGCCTCGGAGCATCCTGTATTCATGAAAATCCAACACTGCGCTGAAAGTCCATCAAGGCTATCAAAGCCAATCCACTGTTGCACTTTGGTGGATTTGGCAGGTTATCGAGGTGACCCCTTAAATCCCCTATCCTTCAAAATCCGTCAGTTAGATTTGGAAGGTATCGCAAGACTGAATAAGATACCGGTAAGAGCACTGCCAAGACAATGAGAAGCAAAACTCCTAGAAAGCTGAAATAGAACTTCCATTCCAACACCATGCATGTAGCTACATGATGGTGACCCTCCGATTTCAATGCCATTTTTCACCCACCATTGATAGAGTTACATATGTACACGTACTGTATTAAATGATGCACTTATTTTAATAAGTCCAGGATGAAAAATACAGGCATGCAAAATGCTACTGCACCTCATAGACCCTGTAGAGATTTTGCGCATTAACAACATGTGTTTCACAGCCCAGAAAAAAAAATTGAGTTTGAAGAATCCACAGGCAGAGAAGATAGCTTTTGGAAGACTAGCTCGGCTCACTTTAGCGTGTACAGGAAGTAGGCCCAGTAGATCTCCTTGCTGCGAGTCAAGTAACGATGCTTCAGCCTTTTCAAGTTCACCTGCATCATATCACCGCACACCCAACAACGCCTAATCCACTGCGCTTTGGCACATCTCCATGGCTCTACAGCTTGGCCTGACTGGATATCCAGAGCAAGTATGGGGAATGCTAGACAGTGTACGCGTCAACACGCACAGGGTGTCTGCTCGTCGTCCGGTTAATTTTCTTTTTAAAAGCATCACCACCTGTGGCCGATATGGGTCACATCGCGTCCTCCTGATGCATTCCAGCAAAATGCAAATTTCATTCCGGCCCATTTTTCGTTCACCCTTTCTTTTTTTTTTTGTTTACTTTAGCATCTGAAGAGATGTGCCTTGGAAATCAGATATGCATGCAGTAAAAGAGTTGTGATTTTTTTTTTTCAATCTGCACCTCCGTGTTCAATACCTACTGCAGATGGCACAGACTGTTTAAACAAACCCTCACTGCAAACGATGCAGCTGTGCAGCTAGTTAAACATCCTATTAGATATTAATTACTCTAAGGCACTCTAAACCACATCCAGCGCATTATCTGGAATTCAGTCAGAACCATGACTGAATTGGAATCTACATGAACATGACTGTGTACATAATACCTCCACGTTCAGTACAATTTAAATGCCAAGTACGTACATAGATGGAGTTTTTGTCTATTTTGGGGTGTTTTTTTTTCTTTGTAATGGAGAAAAGGGCATTTATTTTGTCCTTTGGCTTTTTACAAGGTGGATTTTTCCAAGATGGCAACTGAACCTCTTGACTCTTTTGACTGATACATTTGTGTCCAAACGCTAAAGTAAAGGAGCTTTACATCACGTAACAGGTTTTAAACTTTAATTTATAACTACACACATACATGAAACCAGGAACAAAAGTGAAAATGTTGCAAATTTCACAAAAAGGGAACACCAGAAACAAAAGATGATGACCAGGAAAAAGGAAGAAGGCGGGGACATGGAACTACTTCACTTCTTTCATTTGGCCAAACGACCTGTAGACAGGCCTTCCCCTTATCAGGACACCGTGTCCACTCCAACAGAATCCCACAGCTTCATCTACAATGAATGAATGGCTGAGAATCTTGCAATAACCCACAGGACAGGTCTCCATTCTTGCTCTGGTCGGTAACATCCCAAAGAATTTGATTTTTCTTGAATACTGCAAAATTTTGTGTCATTACGGTGTAAAATGAATGTGGTGTTTTTCCCTTATCAATATTTATCTACTTTTAAGTTTAAACACTGCTACAGTGTACTTGGCGTTTTCCAAAGGATTAATATCTCTGCAGTGTTCTTCAACCTACAGAAGTGGTCTGTCGGCCTGCTAGGTACTGCTTGTCTCACACCAGATTTAAAAAGCAGCCACGATGTCTTAAAGCTAAATTGCAAGACATTGCTTTCTTGTGATCTGTGGCTCTGAAAAGTGAGAATTTCAAAATCGCACTAGGTTAAGGCTGTGCAGAATATTTGAATGTTACTTCCGAATTTGAATATTCAAATGCAAAATCCATGAAAAGGGAGAATTTTCCTTTGTTTTAAATGAGAGCAACTGCACTATAGAGGCTTGTTCCAAGCAGGTTCAAATGTCAAGTGGCAGATACCTTACATGTACAATGATTCAAAAAGTACATTTAGAAAAATTGGAAAGGAATGCACATTTTCAACAGGAAAAGAAGTATTATTCGTCTCTTAAATCTTATTAAATCATGGCTGGAGATACTCATAGACATGAGAAGCTATTATAGTGATTATAATAGACAATTGTGTGCATTATTGCAACTGATTTCAATAATTATGGTTTGTTCCTCAACAATCTGCCAGTCGGTATGACCGAATATTCGGATATTCGATCAAATTGAAGGTCGAATATTGGAATAGTGAATTATTTTAATTGACTCAGCCCTACACTAGGTTTGAATTCCTTCTCGTGAGCACACGTTTACATTACAACGACAATGTAAGTGTCAAACCATTCAATCATGTCAACCAGACAAGATTTGTCACGGTAAAATGTCTAAGTCCCCACAAACACTCACTGCATGTTCAGTTGCCGTACTGGCAGAAAAATAAAAAAAGAATCCATACAGGTTCATGGTCAAATACCCAGTGCCAAACAAAAAATAGAAAAAAAGAACAAAAGATGTTTTAGGCCTACCATTTTTGTTTTCAACAAAAAAACTTAGGCCTAGACAATAAACGAAACTGGTCAAGTAAGTTACTGTTTTTCCTTAGAAAAACGTAAATGAAAAAAAGAAACAAGTGTTTACCATTTTTACGTAAAAACTTAGATATTATGAAACGCAGGTTTGGGTCGTTGTTCTTTAGTTAGATCAAACACCTGTGATAGTGATCAACATTGCAACAAAAGACTAAGTAAGACTAGGCCTGAGTCTGCATCAACATGATCAAAGCAATCAAAATTTGGCGAGAATATCCTGCCTCCAACTTTTCAGGACATTATCTCTGTGACAATTATTCACTTCAAGTATATACATGTTCATAAATACCTTCGAACTGAATAAGGAATGGACAAATAACATGAACAATTGGGAGTTCAATAAACGCAACCTACTGCACATCTCTCGTGTCCGGAAAGTGGGCAGACGTGTACCGAAACTACAATATACAAGCAGCAACGCCTTGGAACACTTACGGCTCTATTTCTTTCCCCATGACGCTGTTATCCTGGCCTGGAGTTGTGCAAATATAACTGAGTGGGTTTCACGTCGACATGTTTGTGAACAAGACTTAGATGAAGGAAACTAATAAAATATTTGGTAAATTAACCTGTAGCATTTCCACGAACGTGTACATAAATATGAACTGGTAATCTGCACTGAGATGTCCCGTCTGAATTCTCGTGTAACAGACTAGTGAACCAGCTAAATACTAGACTCTCTTCGAGAGTTCAGCTCAGATAGCGTACAAGAACATGTACATTGTACGTGTACACTGTACTGTACATGCACTGGAGACTAACATTGTCCAAACTGCCCCTCCCACTTTTTGTGGAATGTGAACGATGCGGGTCTAATCGACTTTGAATTATTTAAGACAAGTTCCCACGAGAAAAGTTGAACCAAAGAAGAGCAAAAACCGTAATTTAACTATAAACTGTGTGACATTGCCTAAGCTTCTTCTATTTTTAAACTTGTTATAAGACAAAAATACTAAAATAAGCACTTGAAAACCCTGACGGAGTTCACAGGCGGCCATTCATTTTAATCTTACATACAGTACATGTACATAATCTTTGCCGTCTCTCGTGACCTAAAAGTAGGTTGTTGAACAAATCACTTGTTAAGTTCTTCTTTCTCAATCAGCAACGGCAACCAGGGGCTTAATCAGACATTTTTCTGGGAGGGGGGGGTCAGGCCACAGATTTTTTAAATGTCGGTTTTTTGCGGTCAAGAGAAATGATAATGAAACATTATACATGTACATGCCATATATCGTTTACAGTGGTATTGGTGCAGTTACTTTACTTATTTTTTATATTTTCCTCTTTTTTTGTCTCAGAGAGTTCGACTCCCAACCCCCCCCCCGATCCACGCCTGGCAACAGCAGCATCTACGATAATCACCACATTCGACATTTCTTAAGTCTTCACAGTCACCGATTTTGTCACTTCATATTGTTTTGGTTGCCCTACATCACTCGAGAAGACCACCCACCATTATCACTGTCACAAGTGTCACCAGTTTACCTTCACCACCATGCACATCAAAATGGCAATAACCGCCGTCCCCACATCCCCAAATTGCAGCTAGTTCGCAAATTCTTCCCCAAATCGGTGCTGTCTTTCCAGCCCCCTTGGCTGAACCGGCATGGCACACCGTGCATCGCGCGTGCTTGAGGTAGGGGGACGGTGCGTGGTGCTGTCTATATATATATTGCTCGTCACAGTGGCCCACGTGCATGTACATGTACATGTACATGTACATTTACAGTACATGCATTATGCCGACTTGCACGTTGGATTATGCACATGTATTACGCATACTGTACACGCGTACCGTACCGGCCCAAATGATGCAGTCATCGCTAAATTACATGCTGTGGAATATTGTGCATAGGCATACACTTAATATTTGCATTGCTAATGAAATCCGTGTAAAGAGGATTTTCATTTGTTCTGGTTGTTTGTTCCTAACATGAGCTTATATTAGATATTTTTAATCGGCATTCGTGGTACTGCATTGGACGTCAGAGATTATCTTTATCTTAAATGATTTACAACACCCAATGGGAAGGTAATTTCAATCTTATCTCTGTCATTTCTGACAAAAAGACATATTTCTTTCTACTGCTTCTTCGTTTTTCTTAATCTCAAAAAATATTCTGTATAGAAAAATTCTCTCTGACGAAATATGCTATTGTTACCTTATTTTACATCTCAGATATTCACCACCTCATCACCTGCATGCACGCCACATTTCTCATTTAGCTGAAGAAAATCATCAGAACAAAAGAAATCATGCCTTATTTACTTTAAACCGATAAAATGCATTTTGCCGCAGCGCAAAACACCCTTCTTTTCAGCCCCCCTCTCTTTTTTCGGGTTATTTATAATTATTTCAGTCAATGATGCGTGTGCGTCATAGTGACGTTTCATTAAAGACGCTGCGTTCATTTACCTGTTTGATCGGTCGTGGTAGTACTTTGGCACTATGTAATCTTGTACGGCGTCGTAAAGTCGCACAACGTAGCCCCATCCTTCCTTCGCCCGAGTCTTCCACTCCGGCATCTGGAACGAGTAGTTCAGGGCATCCATCTTGAACCTCCAAAAAAGGATTAGAAAATCAGGCAAAGACGGAGAAGAAAAAAGCAGGGGCTTAACGAAGCGGTCCTTTCCGCATCGTGGACATGTGGCGTCGAAGGAAGAGACAGCGGCTGGGAGAACGAGAAAATGATGATGAATACCGGCGATGGTCACTCGGTGATGCGCGGGATGACGTCAAACGGAGTTATCCGTTATTTCATTCCGGTCCAATTTGACATTCGCGCGAGATCACTGCCGTGTGTGGGGAAAAATAATCAAGTAGGCAGTGTACCCGTTTACTCCGCGCAAAGCTGTCAACAAGGCGCACAGCGCATTAGGATATGAGCTTTGTGGTCAAATCGATATCAACGAAGCCAAGAAATTAATTATTCATGGGGGCTCTCCCCGACGTAAATTGAACAAACTGAGACTCATATAGAACACAGTATGAATAAGAAATCATCTGTATCAGCTATGAGTCAGTGCGCGCTCGAACAACATTTTACCAGATGAGAGCAATTTTTAATGAGTTTGAGTCGTTCGTTTGGGTCCAGCCGGAGCGGTTGCCCGGGAGCAATTAGATCGGATGTGTTGCCTAGCAACTGTCTTCACGTCAGCTCCTTTGGAGATCCCTCCCGAGCCGTTGGAAATGTCACGCCGGTTCAGACGAGACGACGACAGACACAGGGCCGGTTAATTCATCGGAGTTAATCTGATTTTTTGCTCCTCTGGGGTTGAACACGCACGGCGTTGGGTAGAAATTTGCGAGTTCACGTTGCCTGTACTACAGACTGAGCCGTCACCGGAGCAAGGATTTCGAACCAACCGACAGAAGAGTGGCACCCAATTTTCATCAAACTAATTTCAGGCAAAATGCTTCCATTAACGACGACAAACTTTGTCAAAATTAATATCCAGTCAAGTCACCCATGAGCTTCTTTAAACTCTTTGTGTTTACTTTTTTCGCCTTTCTTTTACGCTTCAGAACAATTACAGCGGTGAAAGCGTTTGGAAAAGTGTCCGCTGACAAGCCTGTTTAAGAAAAGCATCCGGTGGTCCTGACAACTGTTTAACTGCCTTACTAAATGCAATAGCAGACACGAACCCTCAAAGATGTAATCCTGGTTTTATCGGTGGAAGACCAAGCTCTATCCAGAGATTTCCATCCGTGGGAAAATCAAATCGCACAAGTGGATGATATTTTATTATGTGGTGTCAAACGCAGAGGGGCAAGCATTATCACACAGACATCGGCACAACGTGCATTGTTCAACATGGGTAGTTGCTGCACTCTCAGCAGACGCCCGCCGATGTTGAAGCCCTCTCGTGGGCAGTGTGCGTCCAACGTCCTTCGTCGAAGTCATGCAGAGACGATACGAAGGCAGTCCTGAAGTCTTCTCCCCAAATTTTCTCGAAACTGCAAAAAACACCTTCCCGAGCTGCGTCTTGCATGTAGCAATCAGACTGAGCAATGAACAGATGAATGTGGATCCCTTATTCTTATAAGTCTGGGTCAACAAATAAGTCTTTCACGGACGATAAATTTAATTTCGGTATTAAAATCCCAAATGCGTAGCGTACAAAATAACATGGAGAAAGTAAGAAATCACCGATGAATGCCTAGCTACCTGAAAATCTATTCTTTAGGGGGGAAAGTGCACATTCATAATATACAGGTACATTTTGCCAAGAGGAGATCACCTATACAGGATATCTGCACCTCTGCGCAGACCGTTCGGCCTCTTTTACATTTATGCATGGTGCTGGTATACGTTCGTGATTTTTTCAGCAGGTCAGTAACCTGAAGCGCTCTTCGTGTGAAGTTTTGACTAAAAAAAAGAAAGAAAGAAAGGGTGTGTCGGAGGCTTGAACAACCCCCCGACTTCTAATTCCCTGTAGTCATGCATTGTTTGAATAACACAACTACAAAACACTGAGAAGTCTTGGATTTGCCAATTTTGGACCTTTTTTATTTTTATGCTCCAGACTTCCGGATGTGATGTTCTTCTTTTGCTTTAACTTTCCCTGGGGAGGATGCCTCCCCCCTCTGGTGATTTCCTTTGGGGCTCCCAAGTTATTCCCTACTGAACCATATGTGATAATCTTGGGCACGCCCATGAAAAAATAAGAACTAATTGTGGCGTCCTCATGTACATACTTAGATGTACATGGACTGTTCTGTGCTATGTGGCTTTTGAGGGGGCGGAGTTTCGAAGGCACACAGGAAGGGACAAGATCGAGTTTGGACCATCGATTGACAAGCTGCTGTGAACACTTATTTTACGTCTGTGTACTGCAGGTGCATCGAACCTCGACGAATATTTAGAAAATGGGACCATGCAGATAGTGAAATGACGGGTCCCAAATCAGGGCACAGAATCGTTTAAAGGCGCCCAAATCTGGCCCGTATAGCTTCTCATACATGGATTGAGCAAAAAGACACTGCAGAGTGAACTTGATTGCAACATGGAAGCAACTCCGTAGCATGTAGTCTCTTTCGGGGTTCCCAGTTTTCTTCTTTGCGACTGGTTGTTGCAGATACACGCAGTGGTGTAACTACGTGGGGGGGGCACGTGACCCCGGATGCCCCTCTCCCCCTTCGAAATCCATGAACCTCCTCTGCTGCAGCTCATTATCTTTTGGTGCACCCTTGAAAAAATGTGTGCACCCCGGGTGCCCCCCGGACATAATAACCCTACTCAAGACACTGGATACCGGTAGGCCTACACGTAACTTTATTTCTTTCCAGTGGAAGAACGGTTCCAAAACATTCCATTGCCCCTGTAATTGCTTGATTGTAGTGTCATTTTAGAGTCTTCCTTACAATGATGGGTTGAAAAAAAGCATGCAATGATATTGTTGGAATAAAAAATTGATTTTGCTGGAGCTCAACAGTCACCCCCCTCCCCATATGCTACTAAGTATCTAGTGGTTTAAGTAA